>NC_090746.1:12636458-12668958 GCF_036898095.1 Palaemon carinicauda
TTCTGCAATATAATTGTTCAGTGGCTATTTTCCCCTTGGTAACAATAGAAGAGACTCTTTAGCCATGGTAAACAGCTTTTCTAGGAGAAGGGGACTCCAAAATCAAACCTTTGTTCTCTAGTCTTGGATAGTGCCATAGCCTCTGTACCATGGAATTCCACTGTCTTGGGTTAGAGTTCTCTTGCTTGAGGGTACACTCAGACACGGTATTCTGTCTTATTCCACTTCTTGTTTTTATGAAGTCTTTATATTTTATATGTAAAGGGTCCAATTTAATGTTGTTTCTGTTCTTGGAATATTTTATTATGAGTGTTTACTCTGCCTATGTAGTTTGTTTATTTCTTTATATGATTTCCTCACTGGGCTAATTTTCCATGTTGGAACCGATGGGCTTATAGCATCTTGCTCTTCCAACTAGGGCTTGTAATAATAATAATAATAATAATAATAATAATAATCGATCCTTTGTGCTGATTCCAAGTCAAATTTTGTAAAATTACTGTTAATTTCTTCTTTACTTGCTTCCATCTCATCATGTAGCTGGGAGTTCCTATTTTGTATTGCAAAACTAAACTTCTCAGATATCGTTTGTTTCTCAAAATCAGTTTTTCTCCTCCTTTCCTTAGATCTAAACAAATTTTACTTCTCACCATTATATGGTCGCTTGACTTTAACTTGTTTAACACTGTTACTTCTTTAGCTAAATTACCGTTTTCACTAAAAATTAAATTTATTTCATTTTTCGTTTTCCCAGTTGGTCTTCTTCATGTCCATTTTCTATACTCCTTATAAAAAAAAATAGGTGTCCAGGATTTTTCTATTGTTTCTTCCTGCAAATACTACAAACATTTGTCATTCCTTGTGCCTACTCCAAATTTACTGCGGCTGATTCTCCTCTCTTCTTTTGACCAACTTCAGCATTGAAATTACCCAAACAATTGTAAATTGAGTCTTAGGTTCTATCATAGATATCTCCAGACATTATTAAAAGTTTTTTTATGTATATATATGTGTGTGTGCGTGCGTATGTATATACTGTATATCTATCTATCTATCTATCTCTCTCTCTATATATATATATATATATATATATATGTATATATATATAATATATAAGTATATATATTTATATACGTTTATGTATAAATGTATGCAGTACATATATATATATATATATATATATATATATATATATATATATATATATATGTATATGTAAATATATATATATATATATATATATATATATATATATATATATATATATATATATGTGTGTGTGTGTGTGTGTGTGTGTGTTTTCATTACTTCTCTTGTAGTTTACTTATTTCCTTATTTCCTGTCCTCACTTGGCTATTTTTCCTTGTTGGGGTCCTGTGCTAAGCATCTTACTTTTCCAACTAGGTTTGTAGCTTAGCTACCACTACTACTAATAATAATAATGGATTAGTCGGAGCGTGGGGTGTCAAGGGATCAGGTGATTGAATGTGGTGGAACTGGTGAAGATGATGCACGGAATAGAAATATATGGAAAAAGGTGACTCGAGTGGCCAATCTTATAATGCATTGAGATTAATAATGTCGAAAAACGAAGTGTATGTATATATATATATATATATATATATATATATATATATATATATATATATATATATATATACACATATTCTTACTTTTGATAATTTGTATCTTCTCTTTTCTTTCAGAGGTAGAGCACTCAGACTTCATGAACAAACTGGGCCAGGAGTACGTCAAAGAATGTCTGAAACAATATGGCAAAGCCCTGAGGAGTCTCGGGTACAACATAGAGGGCTTTCTGACCAACTTAACAGGGCTGTGCGACATTCTGAAGACGAATTCGAACCTGAAGACCAAAAACGACGTGCCGAGTCTCATGTGCAATCGGTACAACGATTGCATCATCCTTCATTTTTTTACCAACCGAGAAGCAATCCGGTTCTTCGTGGGAGGGATTATCGAAGGTGTCAGTCTGCAGATCTTCTCGAAGCAGGTCTCGGTAACATGTGAGAAATGTGATACGCCTAACGGCAATCGTTCAAACCATAGGTTTTATTATAAGTATACAATAAAAGAAGATCATGTGGAACAGTTCAATGAAAGTGCGGCTGTTGAAGACTCTGAGAATGAGCGGGAGCCCGATGTGGTTGGTGTGCATAAGTCGTCAAATATCAAAGACAGTAAGGTTGGAGTCAATACCTTTTGCAAGGCCTTTCCTTGGCATTTTGTCTGCAATAAGGCCATGAGGCTAACTCAAATAGGATCAGGCTTACTTCAGGTAAGTGAGATTGCCAATTTATCTCTCTCTCTCTCTCTCTCTCTCTCTCTCTCTCTCTCTCTCTCTCTCTCTCTCTCTCTCTCTCTCTAGATATATATACATATATTTATAAATATATATATATATATATATATATATATATATATATATATATATATATATATATATATATATATATATATATATATATAGAGTATATATATATATATATATATATATACATATATATATATATTTATATTTACATATACATATATATATATATATATATATATATATATATATATATTAAATCTAATAATTAAATCATAATAGTTAACAGTAACAACATTAAAGAAAATTTCAGTCATTATGTCTTTTACATGTAAGATCATTGAAACTCAACATTTCTTAATATCCTGCGACAAAGGTGTTTTACTTAACTTATTTTTCAGATGCTACTTCCCAACATTTACTTGAGTTTCAGTTCCACAGATGCATTTTACATTTAACTCCAATTCAACACTACTGTACTATACTTACATTAACTAGCCACATAAATTCTATTTATGACATGGAATCACTGCTATTTTGCTAGCTTTATCTGACTCCTATTGTTTACTAATGGCAGCAGATTTTGTTTGACTTTGAATTCTTTTATTTTACTACAAACCTTTGAGTATTTATACAACAATACTGAACGATTCCATTTCATTTATACTTGGAAAGGACGCAGACTTTCGCTTATCTCACCGTTGATATTTATGTGATTTTTTTTTACATTCGCCTCTCCAATAAATATCCTTTGACTCCACGTACTTTTATCGCTAGATAGAAGTTCTTTGAAGGATAAATCATGAATATATTCAACTCACACTGTTTGAAAAAAAAAGAATTTATCTTAAAGAATAGAAATTCTCCGTAAAATCATACTGTTCTCATGTGTATTTCAGTAAAATACAGGCGACCGTAATTTTTACCTTACTTTATTAATATCTTTTACGGGTTGGTGACCGTAATATCACTCGTTTACGTCAATATATCCGTTTTTAAAACTGTAAATGCCTGACAACGTTTATTTCAGAATTTTATTGTTTTTAAGGCAAATTTTTGACAATGTAGTCTAATTGTGTTACAAGAGTAAATATGAAGCCAAGTCAGGAAATGGTTGTTGTGGCTGATGTGGTAACGTCCCTAACTGCTTATCGCTCAAACTCGATAGTTTCTTTGGTCGCTGCAATCTCACCAACATTGTGAGCTAAGGATAGGGGTCTTGGGAGAACCTATAGGTCTATCTGCTGAATCATCAGTAGCCATTGCCTGGCCCTCCTTAGTCCTAGCTTGGGTGGAGAGGGGCTTGGGCGCTGATCATATGTTATATGGTCAGTCTCAAGGGAATTGTCCTGCTTGATAAGGCAATGTCACTGTCCCTTAGCTCTGCCATTCATGAGCGGCCTTTAAACCTTTAAACTGCTTGAACCTGTAGGCTATTAACTACTTAAGCTATCTATTAAATACAAAATGTGACCCTGGGCTTCATTCTAAAAACATAGTTGTAGAAGTCTTCCAATATCAAGACATCATCCACTGAAGCTACCAGAATCCATAGAAATCTTTCTACAATAGAGAGATCGTTACCACCATTTTAGTAGAGACTTTTATCATCATATTAAAGTAGCCCTGAGGTCAGTGCCTCTTATGAAGAGATTGTTATACCCTTGGTTACCAAAGCAGATCTCCTCCTTTCCTTTGCTGAAACATTATCTCATGCTAATGCATTGAAGCAAAAAAAAAATAAATAAATAAAGTTTTGCTTCATGGTCATCGATACAAGAAAAATATTATATCCATCAACCTCCGTCTTTGCTTCTCCTATCATTATAACCTTTTATATTTCTTAGGATACAGGAGATCCTCAACTTAAAAACTTAATAGGTTCCTAGAAGGTTTTTTGTAAGTCCTAATTGTTTGTAAGTCGATTTTTTGTTAAATTTTGGCCTAGGGTGGCCCTAATCTGAATGCCACGCCTATGATTTACAGCTGAAGCAGTTAGCAAATAGTCGGGTTCCATATGAAATAAATATCAGGTTATTACAAATGTTGCTTTGCCTACAGTATTAAATGATGTAATATTGTTTTATTACACTTTTTCTTTATCTTATCTTTGTTATTTTCCGTTGGATTCGTGTTTGTATCTATGAATATTTGTAAGTCGAATGGTTTTAAATTGAGGACCTTCTCTATTGGTAATTTCTACTTCAAGGGAAATCTCGTGGAAAAAATAGATGTTTCATTATATTTTTATGGATGAAAACCTCAGCATTGTTTGAATGTGCCTTTATTTCTTTTTCTTATATATCAACTAATTACTCTCTTAGGACTTCCAATAGCCCTGACTCTCCTACTCTGCGCATTACTAATTTCATTTTTACTTCCGCCAACGAAGTTGGAAGGAGGTTATGCTTTCGCCCCTGTTTGTGTGTTTGTAATTTGTGTGTATGTGTGTGTTTATATGTGAACCTCCTCCTGACCACAATTTTATTCGTAGAGTAATGAAACTTGCAGGGATTAACTGTTATATAAAAAGCTGGAAATTATTAAGTTTTGGAACCTCAAGGTCACGGTCAAGCAAATTGTCCAATTCACGTAATCAGTCATAAGTTTGGACATCTTTGTCACAGAGACTTCAAACTTGGTTCTTATTTGGGTGTGTGAGAATCAACGCCAAATGATACATGTTAAGGTCAAAGGTCAAGGTCGAGCAAAAGGTCGAGGAGGTCCGCGCTGTACTTAGTGCCCCTCCGGTTTCATATTTTTATCAGTATTACTTATTTTTTTCCTGCCTTAAAGACTAGCAGGGATCAAACTTCTGCCATAATTCCTTTAGAAGTTTAATGGTGAGTTTTCAATCAGACTTGTTACTTTTTTCAAGTAATTGCTAAAGCTTGAACTCATTTTCTTGTTGGTATCAAACTAATAGATGTAATTCCGACCCACTGGATGGATTCTGCAAAAAAATATCTACTTGATATCTTCTTTCCTTTATTGCTGATAGTAGGTAATAGGTTGACCAGGGCACCAGCCACCCGTTGAGGTACGACCGCTAGAGAGTTATGGGGTCATTTGACTGGCCAGACAATACTATATTGGATCCTTCTCTCTGATTACGGTTAATTTTCCCTTTACCTGCACACACACACACACACACACATACACACACACACACACCGAATAGTCTGGCCTATTCTTTACATATTCTCCTCTGTCCTCGTATACTTGACAACACTGTGATTACCAAACAATTCTTCTTCACCCAAGGGGTTACTGCATTGTAATTGTTCAGTGGCCACTTTCCTCTTGGTTAGGGTACAAGAGACTCTTTAGCTATGGTAAGCAGCTCTTCTAGGAGAAGGACACTCCAAAATCAAACCATCGTTCTCTAGTCTTGGGTAGTGCCATAGCCTCTGTACCGTGGTCTTCCACTGTCTGGGGTTAGAGTTCTCTTGCTTGAGGTTACACTAGGGCACACTATTCTACCTTATTTCTCTTCCTCTTGTTTTGTTAAAGTTTTTACTGTTTATATAGGAGATATTTATTTTAATGTTACTGTTCTTAAAATATTTTCTTTTTCTTTGTTTCCTTTCCTCACTGGGCTATTTTCCCTGTTATAGCCTCTGGGCTTATAGCATTCTGCTTTTCCAACTAGGACTGTAGCTTATTATTGATGATAATAATACAAGATCGCCTTTTTTGAGACTTGTAAAAAGTTTCGTTATATGCTTCAGTTAACAATAATTCACCTTTGTGTTTGTGTTACACTTAACTAATCACCTCTGATCTGCTATTTTCAACTGCAGAATTTCTGTTATGTATACCGGTCCAATTGGATTGGATTCTCTAAAACAGCTCGGAATACCAACTAAATGTATTTCTGTATTTACGGGGCAAAGTAGTATGACAGTCATTAATATGATGTTAGGTAGTAGGCTGGCCAGGGCACCAGCCACCTGTTGAGATACTACCGCTAGGGAGGTATAGGGTCCTTTGGCCAGCCAGATAGTAATATATTAGATCCTTCTCTCTAGTTACGGTTCTCTTTTCCTTTGCCTACACATACACCGAATAGTCTGGCCTATTCTTAACATATTTTCCTCTGTCCTCATACACCTGACAACACTGAGATTGCCAAACAATTCTTCTTCACCCAAAGGGTTAACGTTAACTACTGTACTGTAATTGTTCAGTGGCTACTTTCCTCTTGGTAAGGGTAGAAGAGACTCTTTAGCTATGGTAAGCTACTCGTCTAGGAGAAGGACACTCCAAAATTAAACCATAGTTCTCTAGTCTTGGGTAGTGCCATAGCCTCTGTACCATGGTCTTCCACTTTCTTGGGTTAGTGTTCTCTTGCTTGAGGGTACACTCGAGCACGGTATTCTATCTAATTTTCCTTTTTTTGTTAAAGTTTTTCTAGTTTATATAGGAAATATTTGTTTAGGTGTTGTTGCTGTTCTTAAATTATTTTATTTTTCCATGTTTCCTCTCCTCACTGGGCTATTTTACTTGTTGGAGCCCTTGGGCTTATAGCATCCTGTTTTTCCAACTAGGGTTGTAGCTTAGCAAGTAATAATAATAATGATAATAATAATAATAATAATAATAATAATGGTAAAGTGAGCAAATACACCATAAAATTTTCAGTCAACTTTTTATAACACTTGATTACTTTTACTCTACCTTTCAAGAGGTAAACCCCATCAATCCGGCCTTTGGAAGACGTGAGTCTCATTATTTTTACAAAGTTAAAAAAGAAGCCCTCAGGGCAGGTTCATCAAGTTGGATAAATAGGCTAAAGGTTATACACTCCTTAAACACCCTGACGAAATATAACAATATCATGAAATGTTGATAATAATTATAACAAGAATCCAACATATCAATTTTATGAGTTATTAACAAATATAACAGGTTATGGAAAAGGTGGAGTAAGCGACCCCGGAGAAACTAGGAAAGGGGCGGGGGGGGGGACAGGGGAGTGTAGGTATTCGAATTGCTTTACCTATTTACCTGATTCTCTTGGCTTAGGCTTTATTAAAACAAGAGTAAACACCTTGATTCACGAGATTTTCCAATGCATTATAGTATCAAAAATTAGGGGGAGGTCTATAGAATGCTGTTGTTAAAGTACCATTCTGATCAAGTAATAAGTATGGGAAATATTTGCCAGAAATGTGTAGAAGGTTGAGATTGTAAATCTCTCTACAGCCTGAAAAGATATCTTCCTTTTATGCACTGAGTTGCAGGTACGATTGATAAAAATAAAAGAAACATAAGTAGCATCAGAGGAAGAGGCTAAGAAGACTTCGTGCATCAATAATTTTATAGTTTATGCATGAAATATCTATTTTAATGTTGTTACTGTCCTTAAGATATCTCATTTTAATTGTTCATTACTTCTCATGTAGTTTATTTGTTTCTTTATTTCCTTTCCTCGCTGGCTATTTTTCCCAGTTGGACCCCTTGGGCTTATAGCATCCTACTTTCTTAACTAGGTTTGTACCGTAGCTAATAATAATAATAATAATAATAATAATAATAATAATAATAATAATAATAATAATAATAATAATAATAATAGTATGGTTGATGGGCAAAAGCCAGCAGTAAGAATGACAGGGTTTTAACTGCCATTTCAACATGAAAAGCAATGAAAAATTTTTGCATTCTGGCTCGCTTGGGCATGTCATAATGCCATATTTATCGCTGTTTGGAAGGAGTGATGAGAAATTCTCAAAAGTTAAATTAAAATTAATGAAACTGTTATCAGTGAAATGCAAAATCACCTTTGAAACAAAAGCATGAGTACAAACATAAATGTATATTCAAAATTAATTAAGATACCATGAACAACTTGGGAGTAGTTTCTGATATCTATCTATCTCTCTGTCTATCTATTCCTTCGTATACTTGAATTCACCAGGGCACTACTGAATGAAGTAAATGAGTCCCATCCATCAATAACATTCAACATTAATACATAATTATCCTTTTTGTCGCTCGGATATGATAAAGTGTATTTCTAATTGCAGGTTTTTGGATCGCAAGCCCTACAGCAAAACGAGGAAGTGAGCACATGCTTTTCTGTCGTGTCACCGGAGGGAGTCAGCCTGACCTACGAGATGGTGCTTGGGAGGATAAACACGCCCTTCGTCTTAGCTATTAAATATCAACAGTCTTCGCGTCTTAAAATGAAGGTTAGTTACCAGGGACATTCCCGAGGAGGATGCTAAGGGGATGCTAGACATTAAATCTTAAGTTGTTGTATCTTGTTATTGGTAACGGTAGTAGAGACTCTTTAGCTGTGGTAAGCAGCTCCTCTAGGAGAAGGACACTCCAAAATCAAACCGTTGTTCTCTAGTCTTGGGTAGTGCCATAGCCTCTGTACCGTGGTCTTTTACTGTCTTGGGTTAGAGTTCTCTTTCTAGGGGGTACACTTGGGCATGTTGTCTTTTTTTTTTTTTTTTTTTTCTTTTCTTTTTTTTTTTGAAGTTTTTATAATTTATATATGAAAGATCTATTTTAATGCAGTTCATACTTTTTACACATTTTATTTTAATTGTTCATTACTTCTCCTGTAGTTTCTTTATTTCCTTGTTTCCTTTCCTCACTGAGCTATTTTTTCCCTGTCGGAGTGCTCGGGCTCATAGCATCCTACCTTTCCAACTAGGGTTGTAGCTTAGCTTGTAATAATAATAATATGATCACCTGCACGTCACATTTTTCATAACTTTCCTATCATCACAAAGATAGCTGAAATCATTCATCAACCATCGATGTATCTATCTATTCATTTAACCATTCATATTCTAATTTATTAACTATTTCATTTATATGTTCAATCATTTATTCAATCCACCAGAGTCTCAACATGTGGATCTTTGCTTCCATCTTCTCCTTTTAACTAATCCTTTAACCTTTCTCTTTATTTTTCCTCTTCTCTGTTTTCCCCTCTTGCCTCCTCCTCTCGCCGTTCACTAGGCGAGGTACTTGAGTGCACCTAATCACCACATTTATCAGAAAAAAATAACCACGAGATTATATTTGCTGCCACGGACTGAATAACTCTCGTTTTCCATTTCCCCCCTTTGTATAAACATTTCCTACATCTCTTTTGCGTCGTGATGCCGAGTTCATCAAATCGGAATTCCCAAATCAATGAACTGAATTATTCGTTTTCTCGAACGATTTCCTTTCTGTCGATGGTCAGCGTCCGTCTTATTTTCATGGGATGGTGTGAAAGGAAATTTATATTAAAAATTGTTCAAATACAAATAGACAAGTCAGAGGACCTGCTCCTAAGTTGAAGGAAGTGAATAGTTGTGAAATAATAAGTAAATTAATGAGCTGATTACATTTCCATGTATAATATTGAGCTGTACAACTTTGTGTGAACACCAAAGAAGAGAAACTGAAAATTAAAAACAAACAATAATACGAAAACAGAAACATGTAAGAGAGCCAACTTACGAGAGGGACAAGAGAAAGAGTATATTGATTTAGTATGACTAACACATACTAAAAATACAAAAGACCTCTGAGAATGCAGACCACCACGACAGCTTATTTCACGAAACCAACTTGCCTTCTGGTTAATTTGTTCGATCGTTTGCCCGACCTTCACCTTGACTTTTGACCTAGGACTTTAAAATTTGAATTACTTCCACATCTCAACATAACAATTAATACCTGAATGTTTCAGTGCTCTATGAGCAAAATTAAGACATTCACCACGGCATATTATTTCCCGACCTTGACCTGTTACCAAGGACTTCCAAAATTGAATCCCCTCCACGTCTCAACATAACAACCAAGCCCCGAAAGTTTCACTGCTCTAAGAGTAAAATTGTGGCCAGGAAGTTGTTCACAAACAAACTGACATTCAGGGACGAAAACATAACAAATAATCCCTCAAGTTTCACTATATAAAATTGTGCCCTGGAAGTTGTTCACAAACAAACCGACAATCAGGGACGAAAACATAACAAATAATCCCTCAAGTTTCACTATTCTGTAAAATTGTGGCCAGGAAGTTGTTCACAAACAAACCGACAATCAGGGACGAAAACATAACAAATAATTCCTCAAGTTTCACTATTCTGTAAAATTGTGGCCAGGAAGATGTTCACAAACAAACTGACAATCAGGGACGAAAAAATAACAAATAATCCCTCAAGTTTCACTATATAAAATTGTGCCCTGGAAGTTGTTCACAAACAAACAGACGAGCAGGGACGAAAACATTACAAATAATCCCTCAAGTTTCACTATTGTGTAAAATTGTGGCCAGGAAGTTGTTCATAAACAAACCGACAATCAGGGACGAAAACATAACAAATAATCCTTCAAATTTCATTATTCTGTAAAATTGTGGCCAGGAAGTTGTTCACAAACAAACAGACATTCAGGGACGATAACATAACAAATAATCCCACAAGTTTCACTATTCTGTAAAGTTGTGGCCAGGAAGTTTTTCACAAACAAACTGACATTCAGGAACGAAAACATAACAAATAATCCCTCAAGTTTCACTACTCTCTAAAATTGTTGCCAGGAAGTTTTTCACAAACAAAAAGACAATCAGGGACGAAAACATTACAAATAATCCCTTAAGTTTCACTACTCTGTGAAATTGTGGCCAGAAAGTTGTTCACAAACAAAGACATTCAGGGACGAAAACATAACAAATAATCCCTCAAGTTTCACTATATAAAATTGTGCCCTGGAAGTTGTTCACAAACAAACCGACAATCAGGGACGAAAACATAACAAATAATCCCTCAAGTTTCACTATTCTGTAAAATTGTGGCCAGGAAGTTGTTCACAAACAAACCGACAATCAGGGACGAAAACATAACAAATAATTCCTCAAGTTTCACTATTCTGTAAAATTGTGGCCAGGAAGATGTTCACAAACAAACTGACAATCAGGGACGAAAAAATAACAAATAATCCCTCAAGTTTCACTATATAAAATTGTGCCCTGGAAGTTGTTCACAAACAAACAGACGAGCAGGGACGAAAACATTACAAATAATCCCTCAAGTTTCACTATTGTGTAAAATTGTGGCCAGGAAGTTGTTCATAAACAAACCGACAATCAGGGACGAAAACATAACAAATAATCCTTCAAATTTCATTATTCTGTAAAATTGTGGCCAGGAAGTTGTTCACAAACAAACAGACATTCAGGGACGATAACATAACAAATAATCCCACAAGTTTCACTATTCTGTAAAGTTGTGGCCAGGAAGTTTTTCACAAACAAACTGACATTCAGGAACGAAAACATAACAAATAATCCCTCAAGTTTCACTACTCTCTAAAATTGTTGCCAGGAAGTTTTTCACAAACAAAAAGACAATCAGGGACGAAAACATTACAAATAATCCCTTAAGTTTCACTACTCTGTGAAATTGTGGCCAGAAAGTTGTTCACAAACAAAGACATTCAGGGACGAAAACATAACAAATAATCCCTCAAGTTCCACTACTCTGTGAAATTGGGTCCGGGAAGTTGTTCACAAACAAACAGTCAATCAGGGACGAAAACATTACAAATAATCCCTCAAGTTTCACACTCTGTGAAATTGTGGCCAGGAAGTTGTTCACAAACAAAGACATTCAGGGACGAAAACATAACAAATAATCCCTCAAGTTCCACTACTCTGTGAAATTGGGTCCGGGAAGTTGTTCACAAACAAACAGTCAATCAGGGACGAAAACATTACAAATAATCCCTCAATTTTCACACTCTGTGAAATTGTGGCCAGGAAGTTGTTCACAAACAAACAGACGAGCAGGAACGAAAACATTACAAGTAATCCCTCAAGTTTCACTACTGTGTGAAATTGTGGCCAGGAAGTTGTTCACGAAAGACAAACATGGACGAAAACATAACCTCCTCCCAACTACGTTGGCGGAGGTAATGATTGAGTTATCCTGGAACAGAGGCTTGTGAACCTTCCTAGACGAAGAATGGAGGGAGCAGGATTCCAAAAAATTATGTTTATTATGACCGGGAAAACACGACAGCTGCTCTTAATGGCATCCGTTTCTCTCTGTCTGTTTGGTAGAAGACTATTCGTTCCCATTTCGAGAGATCTCTTTAAAGGTTACGTCTTATTTGGCCTTGCCAGCAAATACAAATTCCCTCAAAGTGTTCCAGCATTTGGTAACTAAATATTTCTTAGGAATTCTGTTTTCTGTTTTACATCCAATACTTTTACTGTAAAGCGATGCAACGATTCTTACTAAAGTTTAATTCTTCGACATTCGTATTTTCAGAAGACGTTTAACGTCCTTTATAAAGTTCCGCATAGTCATCGAAATAGATTATTATTTCGCTTTCGTTTGAAGGGAATGTTGTTACTCTCACATTTTTCATCTGTCGAACTGTGGGACTCTGCTTCTGGCTCGGCTCTGGCTCATCGAACGGTTTTAGGCTGCTAGCCACCGTCCTACCCCCCCCCCCCCTCTCTCTCTCTCTCTCTCTCTCTCTCTCTCTCTCTCTCTCTCTCTCTCTCTCTCTCTCTCTCAGACTACGCTTGTTATTCAACCCTGTCTTCATACTATTTTAATTGCGAGTTTATTTCATTGGTCTGTACGTCTTTCATAGATAATTTCATCCCACAATTTAACGATTTTCTGAATTTTCCAAACTTCTCGCTCTGTCTTGAACAATTGGCAACAACGTAGGCTTGTTCACATACTTCACTCAACTACTTACTGCCTTCCCTCCGGCCATCATCTCTCGTGAGAGGAAAACTACTTCAACTATTTCAAAAGCTTTCCAAAATACTTCTTTTAGTCTTTAGGTAAAATGTATGAACGGGATATTACGCTTGATAACAGCGTCTTCAGAAATGCTCTCTCTCTCTCTCTCTCTCTCTCTCTCTCTCTCTCTCTCTCTCTCTCTCTCTCTCTCTCTCTCTCTCTCTCTCTCTCTCTCTCGTACTGATTACTTGTGTAACTACACCTATAGATGTGTTTTTATTCTCAACAAGAGAGTTCTTTCTGTCCCGTGTCTGTCATTCATCATCCAAGTTCCGAAGTTAGAAGAGAAGGAATATATCACTGTTATAAGAAGTGAGCTTTTATCATAAACCTTTTTACCTTCACTCAAATGAATTTATTCAAAGCTCACATGTGGTGTTCAAGCGTTTCCATATTTGAAATGGCATTACGTATTATTCTACGAGACAGTCTGAAAATCATATATTTATTCTGTCTCCCAGAATTAGCTCATTTCCTGAGCCGAACGTTGCCTGTTTCTATGCTGACGTATTATTCCTAAAACTGATAATTTTTAGAACATGCGAAATCCGTTGGAACGAGAGACTGTGATTTTCTGAAGCTAATTAAATCACCTCGAGCAGATTCAACACTGGCACCATAATTGATCTTGTCATTCATCATCTGGATTAATACCTCATCCATTCCAATTCAGATTCCTATTCCCATTCCAAGCTACACATTTTCTCTATTAGATTCCGATTGAATTAATGGTCGTTCATCATATATTATGATATACTGTATATCCAATATATTGTATTTGATTTATGCATACATACATACATACATACATACATACATACATACATACATACAACAAGAAATACAGCTGTTTCTAGTCCACATGAAGCCCAATCGGAGAAACTAAAAACAATATAGATTTTATTCACAAAGGAAAAGCTATTTAGTTAAAGATGTAAAAGTGTTAAACAAGTTAAAGTCAACCGACCATAGAATGTTGAGAATCAATTATTTTTAATCTAAAGAAAGGAAAAGTCATGAAAATTAACACTTCTGTAATAGGAGAAAAATCTGATGAGTTCAGTTTAGCAATGCAAAATAGTTACTCCCTGCTACATGATGAAATGGAAGCAAGTAAAGAAGAAATGAACAGTAATTTAACACAAGAATATTTGGAATTAGCACAAGAAATATGTGGAAAAAATTCCTGCACAACATACAGGAAAACTATCAGAAAAGACCAAAATCCTAATAAAGAAAAGATTGGAAATGAGGACAAAATCCAAGAGAGATGAAATACAATTAGAAAAACTATCCAAACCAATAAACAAACTAAAAACGCAGAATGATAGTAAACACAATTAGACCAAAATTGAGGAAACAGAGAAGAAAGTAAGAAGCATCAAATTGATGAAAAGAAGACTTGGAACATGGCGCCAACAGATATTTGCTTTAAAGGATGAAAATTGAAAAATTATCCACAATAGAGATGGAACGATAAAAAATGTCAATAATTTTTGTAAAATGTTATACAATAGTCATATAATGAATAACTTTTCCTATAGAAATAATGAAACACCTGAGCCGGTACCAAAAGTAATTAGAAGTAAAGAAAACATTTAATGGCATGAAAAAAGAGGCAAAGCAGCAGCAGAAGATAGCCTGACAATTGATTTAATTATAGATGGAAGAGATTTCGTAGTTGTATTTATTGGGTCCTTTGACTGTCCAGACAGAACTACATTGGATCCCTCTCTCTGGTAATGGCTCATTTTTTCCTTTTCCTGCACAAAAAAAAAAAAAACGAATAGTCTGGCCTGTTCTATACACATTCTCCTCTGTCCTCATACACCTGACAACACTGAGATTACCTAACAATTCCTCTTCACCCAAGGGGTTAACACTGTAATTGTTCAGTTGCCACTTTCCTCTTGGTAAGGGTTGAAGAGACTCTTTAGCTATGATAAGCAGCTCTTCTAGGAGACGGACACTCCAAAATCAAACCGTTGTTCTTTAGTCTTGGGTAATGCCATAGCCTTTGCCATGGCCTTCCACTGTCTTTAATTAGAGTTCTCTTGCTTGAGGGTACACTCGGGCACACTATTCTATCTTATTTCTTTTCCTATTGTTTTGTTACAGTCTTTATATGAAGGAGATATTTATATGAATGTTGCTACTGTTCTTAAAATATTTAGTTTTTCCTTGTTTCCTTTCCTCACTGAGTCATTTTTCCCTGTTGGAGCCCTTGGGCATATAGCATCCTGCTTTTCTAACTAGGGTCGTAGCGTAGCAAGTAATAATAATAATAATAATAATAATACTCAAACATTAAAAGTTCCGTCCTGAATGCCCTTGACCTTTGACTTAGGCCTCAATATACTACAGCCTTCACCCTCCTCATTACCAATCATGCCCATGGCCAACAAGTGAAATAATATAATTATTAAAAACTGAAAAGAAACTGCGTAGATCTTTTCTAATATTCCGTAGGATTGATAACACACTCACTCTCTCTCTCTCTCTCTCTCTCTCTCTCTCTCTCTCTCTCTCTCTCTCTCTCTCTCTCTCTCTCTCTCTCTCTCTCTCTCTCTCTCTAGTCTATAGAGGTTTGATTTATATTTACAGACCTCTATAGACTAGAGAGAGAGAGAGAGAGAGAGAGAGAGAGAGAGAGAGAGAGAGAGAGAGAGATGTATGTATTTTATGCCAAGTAAATCGATTGACTGCGGAAATATATTGTCCTTATACATTTGGGTAGTCATTTCCTCAAACCGGTGTGTCAGCTCTCGGGCCGCTTCTGAATAGAAAATAATCTTTAGAAATATATCTAATTATATTTAAGAAATATATCTTATACACATTGATGATGCATAGTCGCATCCAGTCGCTTTCATAGGTATGGAAGGTAAAATTATAGAATTATAAAAAGAAAACTAGCCTGGTTTCCTCACATTTGATATATATGCAAAATATATAATAAATTAAAAATGAAATGATTACTTAAAAGTGTCACTATTTGTGAATTGTTTATTTTAGGGTCACTTTTGAGTAATTATTCCATTTTGAATTTAGTATATATTTTGCATATATATCAAATGTATGCTGGCATCACGAACTTCTGTTTGGTTGAATATGTTGACGTTGTCAGTTCCAGGTCGTTTAGTGAGGAAACCAGGCTAGTGTTTTTTTTTTTTTATAATTCTATATTTTTTTATAATTTCAACTTGTTTCCCATGTGGCGAATTGTTTTGAATGATGGAAAAATACCAGAGGAAAACAATAGTTTTGCATAATTTGGCAGTATATGGAGAGCATGGTCTTGTAAACAAATACCCAGTATACGATTTTTTAATATAATATCTGAAATCTATGATTTCAGTTGGATTTGTGTTTGTAAGTCGATCGTACGTAAGTCGAATGTTCGTAAGTTGGGAAACTGCTGTATTGTCACGGAGACGGACGTGATTGGAGGTTAAATCATGATATCTATCACTAAACGTAAACAATGAAGCTGAAGGAAGGCATCAGAGGCAACTGAAAGCAATTACCTATCACAATACATCACGGAAGATTTTCCAGATAAACAACGAGATACCCCCTGAATTAGAGGCGATGCCCTCACTGCTATCAGAACGGAGATCCCCAGACGGAGGGCAAACCCCCTCACCCCCCACCCCGAGGAGCCAAGACACTTGAAGAGAAGATGTCCTCGATGTCCTAATGGTTCTCAGGGTGTCGTTAGTGGCAACACGGCAGCGATCAGAGAAGATTTGGTCCTATTACACTGCTTAAGGGGCGGGGGTGAGGGCCATGGTTTCGATTTCCCAAGGGCGGCTGTCAATGTTGTTGTTTCAGCCAGGCACGGGCTCTCGCGCACTTGCAGCCCCGTAGTTGTTGGTTGGTTTTTTATGTTAGTAGGGGATTTAGGTTATGGGATGATCAGCAACTTCTATTTATAGGTGGTTTGTGATAGGATGTGGGTTAAGGATAATAAGCCACATTTGCTTTTATTATTTTAGAGGCGCTCCTGCCTCTTTTTGGTCAATGGAAAAGGAAGAAGGTGACGGAGGGGAGGAGGCATCGTCCGCAAAAGAGCACATTGGCTCCCATCGTTCAATTAGAGAGAAAGAGGTACAGCAGTAAGTACCGATGAGTAGAAAGGCTCGGGAAGGAGCTGGTAAAGGTTCAGTTAGAGATATTCGTATAGATGTGAAAACGTCTTTAGTAGCTTGAGCTTAATCTTTTAGGATGAGCAATAGCATAAAATTTCACCTTGAGTAGGGGAGGGCTAAAAAGGAGAAATTGGTTAGCGAAAGGGTGGCTGTCAAGGGACTAGTCATATTCCTCTGACGTTTCTCATCAGCAATACTTAATCATTTTACTTTAACTTGTAAGAGTTGGTGCTCTTATTCTGTGTACATAATCTTATGTTGTTACTGTTCTTGAGATATTTTATTTTAATTGTTAATTACTTCTCATATAGTTTATTTATTTCCTTTTTTCCTTTCCTCTTTGGGCTATCGTTACCTTGTTGGGACCCTTGTGCTTATAGCATCCTGCTTTTCCAACTAGGGTTGTAGCTTAGCTAGTAATAATAATAATAATAATAATAATAATAATAAGTCTTCCTTAGAATTTGAAAACGCTTTTATTTCTTATGATCTTTCCGTCACAAAGTGTCACAAGAGACAATCATTTATTGATAAATTAATGAAGGAGTTGTACACACATATGTGCATAGGCCTACCTCTCCCTTTTTTATAAAATATAATGTGCAAAACCTTTATATATCAATCTATATGCAGTAATACTTTAACATGTTATATACGAGAACTTTTATTCATTAATAGCCTAAGTAAATCATTATACAGTACTGACTATAAATTTTGCAGAATTTTGAATCTACTAACATTGCGTGTCCGACGATCCATCCCTGTTATATTTCAGGCTGGAGATGTTTAAAGCCTTCTCCTTTCTCTTTCAGAATATGGAATTAAAAGGTCAAATGGTGGTGTGCTCAGAGAGTGACTCGTTGCTGTTCGTTGGCTCACCTCTGCTGGATGGGCTAACTGCCCTGACTTCCAGAGGCCTGTATCTCTCAGACATCCCCATACACGATGCCACCAGGGAAGTCATTCTGGTGGGGGAACAATCCAGGGCTCAGGTGGGTAAAACTCTCTGGCAGGTTTTGATTTATTTATGCTGTTTGTCTCTCTCTCTCTCTCTCTCTCTCTCTCTCTCTCTCTCTCTCTCTCTCTCTCTCTCTCTCTCTCTGTTTATTTAGATTTGTAAATGCACACATGCACTCACATATGTTTATATATTTTACTTCAAGATCACAGAACAGAGGGAGAAGTTTATATGATACTTAAAGGCATTGTGCCTTGATAATTAAGTATAAAAATAGCAATTTTAGTGAAAGATTTACATATACGTGTATATATATATATATATATATATATATATATATATATATATATATATATATATATATACATATGTGTATAAATATATATATATATATATATATACATATGTGTGTATATATATATATATATATATATATATATATATATATATATATATATACATATGTGCATATATATATATACATGTATATATATATATATATACATATGTGTATAAATATATATATATATATATATATATATATATATATTCTTATCTTACGAAATATTATTGAGAGTTTGTGCGGTGTGATAAACTAGACTGACTGGTTTATCATTGGCTGTGTCGAATTAGAGAAACAATCTGAGCTGAAATGGTGAAATTGCAATCACTACTGCAGATATTGTTGGATGCAAAGGTAGACGGGATGTGATGAATATGCCTCGGAGAAATCCTGGGGAAGAGGCTAATTGGAACTAGATCCCAAACAAAGAGATAAAACCATATCTTACAAGATTAGACTGCATGTTGCAATCGGGAGAAAGGGAGAGAGTGAGCGTTCTAAAGTCTGCTGGTAAAGAAACGTTTACAATAAGTAATTTGAGCTCATATGGTTGTTTGAAAAGAAGGAAACAATTTCTTCTGAATTAAATCTTGAAGAGGTATTTTGGCGATGACATCCACGAAATAGATTTGGGAAGTGGTATGTTAGTAGTAATTTTTTAGCAGTATTAGGGGATGTAGTGCCTTATACACGTTGCTTGTTCAGGGCAAACAATCCTTTTAAATAGAATAGGATAAAAGCAGCATGGGAAAAGTGGAGGGATGTAGCAGAAGTGGTATGTGATAGGAAAATGCCAATCAAGGTAAAAGTTTAGATCTACAGCGCAGTAATAAAACCAGTGTTAATGTATGAATCAGAAACTTGGGCTTTAAGACGAAAAGAGGAAGCAAAGCTTGACAGAACAGAGATGAGAATGCTGAAGTGGATTATGGGAATTCCACTGCTTGAAAGATTGGAAAAAATATGAAGTAAGAATAATGGCAGGTGTAGTAAAGGTTACAGAGATGATAAGAGTGTAGCGACTGAGATGGAGTGGGCACGTATTGAGGATGGATGGTGGGGAGGGGGGAGGGAGTGAGGAGGGATTGGAAGGAACCTCTTAGGGGGAGAAGATCAAGAGGGAGGCAGAGAATTAGATGGTGAGATAAGGTGAAGGATGATATGGAGAGAAGAGGTTTGGTGGAAGAGGATGCCTTTGATAGAATGCATTGGGGAGTCCGCATGAGGCAACCGACCCCTTAATGTAGGGATAACGAAGGGAAAAAAAAGAGTTAAGACTTCTTTTGCTTTTGTTTTTGTGGGGAAGATAAAGATTAGGGGTAAATTCAAAGTTGAAGTCACTTATTAGATGAATTGACTTCAACTGAATCTCACTGCGAAGGGAGAGAGAGAGGATGATACATCCAAAATATGAAACCAACATTGGTTACACCTACAAATAAAGCAATTATAAAGTTTAGTAAATGACATGAAGAAAATTAATAAACAAGAACAATAGGTTACCTTATTTCTCTAGTTTATTTTATTGAAGTTTTTGTAGTTTATATATGAAAAGTCTATTTTGATGTTACTGTTTTTTAAATATTTTACTTCAATAGTTTATTTATTTCCTTTTATCCTTTCCTCAGTGGTCTATTTTTTGCTGTTGAAGCCCTTGGGCTTATAGCATCCTGCTTTTCCAACTAGGGTTATAGCCTAGCTTGTAATAATAATAATAATAATAATAATAATAATAATAATGATAATAATCTTGCTTTTCCAACTAGTTATGTAGCTTAACTAATAATAATAATAATAATAATAATAATAATAATGATAATAATAATAATATTATTAATATTATTATTATTATTAATATTATTATTATTATTATTAATGATAATAATAGCTTCTTGTCAAAATAAGTCCGAAGACACGTGAGCAATCCGTGACGATAGGAAATAAGTGGAACTGTATATTGGAGACAATATAGTTGATCATGTTCCCAAGGATTACTCTCAGAAAAGACGAAGGCGAAAATACTGGAGCAGTCAGATTTCCTTGTCTTTTAAAGCTTTCATATTTTCCTTTTTTATTCCTTCCGTTTATGCTATATTTCTATATTTTATCAAACTATATTTTTGTAATTTTCATTTAAATATATCATGAACTTTTTTTCCAACTAAAATGGCCTCCTACCCTCACTTTTGCTTCGATAATCATTTGAACTTTCACCCACTCTGGTCACCATCATTGCATCCAAAAGGCGACTCATTTGTTTGTTACTTATTAAAACAATCTAACGAGTTCTTTTCTTCTAGAATTACTCTTTGTCCAAGTCACTTAAGAATATTCTCAACTCTAACAGAACCTATTTTTCCAGGACCTCTTTTTTTTTTTTTTTTTTTTTTTTCGATGTGGTAACGGCCCTGACTGGTGAACGCCAGACTGGGGTTCGAGTCCCGCTCAAACTTGTTACTTTCTTTGGTCGCTGCAACCTCACCAGCCATGTGAGCTAAGGATGGGGGATTTGGGGAGCCTATAGGTCTATCTTCTGAGTCATCAGCAGACATTGCCTAACCCTCCTTAGTCCAAGCTTGGGTGGAGAGGGGGCTTGGGCGCATATCATATGTATATATGGTCAGTCTTAAGGGCTTTGTTATGGTAGCCTGACTACTGGTCGAAAGACAATTGGTAGAATAACAGCTCGTCGAAATGACAATTCGTCGAAATGACAATTCGTCGAACTGACAATTCGTCGAAATGACAATTGGTCGAATTGCCCATAGTCTATCATAATGGATGAAACATTCAAGCTTCGCCTTTGATTTATAAATGTGAAAATAATGTCATAAGTCTCTTCGTCCTTTGAACCCGACAAAAAGTATAGCAATGGTAAGGTTTTATTTTTAGCAATTAGAGCATGTATAGTGTAAAGCTGTGAATTAACTGGAGTGCAGTCGAATGTGCTATCACAAACCAAATACAGTTTTGGGATAAAAGGTCAAATTTCTAGCAGTTCCATAAATAGTCACTTTTTCGTCTTCAGACAACTTAAAATTGTATCCTCTTGTCGTAACGTTTAAGTCTTCATCTTCTTGTACGGACGTTTTCCTATTCACTGTTCTCAAAAGGGAAGATTTTTTGGGTAGTGCTCCTGGTACACTCAAAGGCATATTACATTTTGCATTATAAACTATGCAGCCAGTCACTTCTTCGGTTTCACAAGCCCTTTGCTTAATTTCATTTACAACTTAGAAGGCAGCATTTCGAGTGTCATTTGGCGGATGGTAATCCCGTGAAGGATTTTCTTGAATCATATCATTAATAGTTTGTAATCTTGCTGCACACTCACTCTGTTTTTCTCATCTCCAGTATGTTTTATCACAATGTCTTATCAATTGTGTAAAAGAAACCTTCATGCAAAAGTTTTCTAGCACCTCGCTCGGTCTTAATGAATTCCATTTAGCTCATGGGCTATAGTGAAATGTTTGATATTAGATACTTAAAACAGAAATTATTTCAAACTACCCCTCATTTCGACGAATTGTCATTTCGACGAATTTTCATTCGACGAGTTGTCATTCTAACAATCGTCTTTCGACGAATTGTCTGCATACCATTGTTATGCTTGATAGGGTAATATCATTGTCTCTTGCCTTTGCTATTCATGAGCAGTCTTTAAACCTTTAAACTGCACACTAGCCCTTTCTCTGTTACCAAACTTTACAGTGTAATCACCCAGAACAGCCAGTCTTTGTTGTTCTATAAACCCAAAAAGCAAAAATTCGGACCCTCCGAGATCTCTTGCTTAAGGGTTTACTCAGGCACACTTGAAGTTTTTATCCTCTTGTTATTTTTTTTTTATTGAAAGATTTACTTTAACGTTGTTTTTGTTATTAATCTTTTCTTGTAGTTTTTCCTTATTTCCTTTCTTCGCTGGGCTATTTTTCCATGTTGGAGCCCTCGTGATCATAGGTTATAGCTTAGCAAGTAATAATAATAATAATAATAATAATAATATTAATAATAATAATAATAATATTAATAATAATATTCTTGCACTCGACACACGCACTCAATCTCCTTCGCCATATTCTGTATCTCTCATGCACTCCATGCACAATCTCTCTTTGTGCATCTCCCCTGCGCACATAATGGCGCATCACTTCGGTCCCACTGACTGCCATAAAATCTAACTGTTTCCTTTGGAACCTATCAACGTTCATGCTTTGCTTTTTGCTTTTGGTGGCCTGGTGGTAGCGTCCTTGCCTGGAGATTACCAGACTGGGGTTCGAGTCTTGCTCAAACTCGTTAGTTTCTTTGGTCGCTGCAACCTCACCATCCTTGTGAGCTAAGGATGGGGGTTTTTGGAGGAGTTTATAGGTTTATCTGCTGAGTCATCAGTAGCCATTGCCTGGAACACCTTGGTCCTACCTTGGGTGGAGAAGGGGCTTGGGCGCTGATCATATGCATATATGGTCAGCCTCTAAGGCATTGCCCTGCTAAATAGGGCAATGTCACTGTCCCTTGCCTCTGCCATACATAAGCAACCTTTAAACCTTTAGATAATCTTTCACATTTACAATAAGCCTAACCTCTAGTTAATGCGTGTTTTCTTCTCCGACTATCTGA
The DNA here is from genome assembly GCF_036898095.1 of Palaemon carinicauda. Classification (NCBI taxonomy): domain Eukaryota; kingdom Metazoa; phylum Arthropoda; class Malacostraca; order Decapoda; family Palaemonidae; genus Palaemon; species Palaemon carinicauda. The sequence goes on from NC_090746.1 coordinate 12,659,629, forward strand.
AGTATTAGTATAGTGAATAGGCTTCTTATCTATCCATGCAATTTTCTTTCCGGAAATCTTAAAGGAGTATAAGTGTTTGAGGGATTCTCGTGTCCATTTAAAAAATATTTTCTCATACAACATTATCCACAACTCTCTCTCTCTCTCTCTCTCTCTCTCTCTCTCTCTCTCTCTCTCTCTCTCTCTCTCTCTCTCTCAATACACATATGGACACACATATATATCTACTGTATATATACACATATTTATATATATATATATATATATATATATATATATATATATATATATATATATATATATATGTATATATATACACACATATATAATATCTGAACAAATAGTAAAAGTACTCACAGAGATGAATCTATAATGTCACGGGTTATTTTATTTCCATCACTGCACTGTGAGCTATTTTAGAATTAGAATAAAATCTCCGTAAAATATATATACCCTTTAGTCTCTGCTAAAATTAAACCAGTAGCTAAGCACTGAGTAGAATAGAATATTCTCTGCCGAATGAAGAGAAGAGAAAGGAACGTTTTTTTTTTTTTTTTTTCCTGTAATTGAAAGCAAGTTGCCTACGGCGGTATTTGGCTCCGCCTTCTTTTAGAGGTTTAAAGGCAGTTCATGAATGGCAAAGGCAATTCCCTAGAGACTGACCATATATACGTATGATCAGCGCCCAAGCCCCTTCTCCACTCAAGCTAGGACCAGGGAGGGTCAGACAATGGCTGCTGATGACTCAGCAGGTAGACCTCTAGGCTCGCTCAAATCCCCCCCCCCAATCCTTAGCTCATAAGAATGGTGAGGTTGCAGCGACCAAAGGAGCTAACGAGTTTGAGCGGGACTCGAAACCCAGCCTGCAGATGACCAACCAAGGACGTTATCAACAGGCCACCACAACCCTTCGATAATTAATTTCAGGATGGGAAAATGATTAGTATTTCTAAGGGCTTTTTGAGATTTTGAATGTCAAAATGGCTGTAAAGGAAGAAGAGAAATATTTTAAGGCAAACAAAAGCGTAGAAACAATCAGCGGCAGACCAGTATGTCGAGTCAGCACTATCGGTCACAGCATGTCGTTTATGACACGAGAAACCAAATAATGGAGAATGATATATAAAAAGTAAATTCAGATACAGAGCATAACTAAGATTCGACTTAACAACTTTTGCTACTCAATTCATTCATTAACTTTATTCAACAGGCTTAGTAGGTAGTAGGTTGACCAGGCAACCAGCCACCCGTTGAGATACCCCCGCTAGAGAGTTAGTGGGCCCTTTGACTGACCAAACAGCACTACATTGGATCCCTCTCTCTGGTCACGGCTCATATTTTCTTTGCCTACACCGAATAGTCTGGCCTATTCTTTACACTTCTCTTCTGTCATACACCTGACAACACTGAGATTACCAAATAATTCTTCTTCGCGCAAGGGGCTAACTACTGCCGTGTAATTGTTCAATGGTTACTTTCCTCTTGATAAGGGTAGAAGAGACTAGCTATGGTAAGCAGCTCTTCTAGGAGGACACTCCAAATTCAAACCATTATTCTCTAGTCTTGGATAGTGCCATAGCCTCTGTACCATGCTCTTCCACTGTCTGGGATTAGAGTTCTCTTGCTTGATAATAATAATAATAATATGGAGTTATATTTAAACGTTACTTAAGCATTTAAATCTCCCTCTGTAGATGGCGCAGTGCGATCTCTTGGTAACCTTTGCAATTGAAATACTGATTACTAACCTTATCTTTTTTTTTTATAGGTTTCTTACAGTATTAACGGTTATGTGATAAGAGGAACCATCCAAAACAACAACTACACTAAATTTGAATTTAAATTCCCTTATTAAAAAGTTTGAAAGTAGCCAGTAGACCGCCGAATGCGGCGTGAAATTTATGCGTTTTTCAAACTTCAAACTTTTTCGACTGAAAATTCTCACAGCCTACTGCGATCCATAAATTGGTATTGCAGAGAATGTTGTGGTGGCCGAGGTGGTAACGTCCCTAACTGGGGTTCGAGTCCCGCTCAATCTTGTTAGTTTCTTTGGTCGCTATAACCTCACCATCCTTGTGAGCAAAGGATGGAGGGTTTGGGGGAGCCTATAGGTCTATCAGCTGAGTCATCAGCAGCCATTGCCTTGCCCTCCTTGGTCCTACCTTGGGTGGTTAGGGCGCTTGGGCGCTGATCATATTTATATATGGTCAATCTCCAGGGCATTGTCCTGCTTGATAGGCCAATGTTACTGTCCCTTGCCTCTGCCATTCATGAGCGGCTTTTTAACTGAATCACTATTAAGTTTTCCCCTTCAGCGGGAAACTGGCCTAATAATATGGTTTGTTTGGTCTCCCGACAATTCCTGTGGAGTAAGAGTGCATAATTCATTGGGAGTCCGACGTTCTGGTTAAAGCTGAGAGTGGAAATACGTTTGACTGTTTGTGGCCGGAAGGGCCAGACAATAATAAAGAATAAAGAATCGAGAGAACTGCATGGCGGGATAACCTTTGGCATCGATACCATCTATGAATATTCCACTCTACTTCGCGCAGTTATCAATCACAGGCAAATCTTTGCAAAATTCGGAAAAAAAGTTAACGATATCACTGGACTTCTATACACGGCAAGTGCTGGAGGTTCTCCTACCTCTTTGAATTCAAGTTTCTCTGTTTTTCTATCTTCTCTTTCTTCTGGAAAGATGTGTGTTTTGTTATTACATCCGCCAACAAAGTTAGGAGGTTATGTTTTCGCCCCTCTTTGTCCGTTTGACTGTTTGTTTGTGAACAACTTCCTGATCACAATTTCACTCATAGAGTAGTGAAACTTGCAGGGATTAACTGTTATGTTGAGACGTGGGACTGATTGCATTATGAAAGTCCTAGGTCAAAGGTCAAGGTCAAGGTCGGGCAGAAGGTCGACCGAAATAAGCTGCCGAGAGCTTTTTTAGTTACTCTTGGTTTGAATATTTGTGCTTGAAAGGACACATGACAGCCTGTTTGATGATACTGTTTGCATAGAGCCTAATAAACATCGTAAGTACATCCTCCTCTTCGGTATCAGAAAGTGCAGGGATTTAAGAAAGTATTTTTTCTCCAAGATTTGACGAAGAAATTTATTTTTTCAGCGTTAAGACATGTTACTGTTCTTAAGATATTTTATTTTATCTGTTTATTACTTTTCAAATAGCTTATTTATTTCCTTATATCCTTTCCTCACTGGGTTGCTTTTTCCTGTTGGAGTCCTTGAGCTTATAGTATCCTGCTTTTCCGACTCGGGTTGTAGCCTAGGTGGTAATAATAATAATAATAATAATAATAATAATAATAATAATAATAATAATAATAATAATAATAATAATAATAATAAAGCATGCCCAATTTAGAAAGGTTTAACATTAATACGAGAGGGCTATATAAATATTCACCTCAATATAATACATATTGATTTTCATTTTATTCTGTTATCATGTACCCTATTTTTCCTTGATGGTTTATTTTCTTTTCCTATTCTCTTATGTAAGGATAATTGATTATCTATTATGGGTTTTTGTTTTGTACTTGAGGAGAAAATGTAGCATTAATCACTAACAGAAATTGTTAATGTGACTGACAATCATTGTATAATACCAAGCTGTATGTCATTTTAATCTCAGCCTAGGTCAAAATTGGCATTATTATTATTATTATTATTATTATTATTATTATTATCATTTTCTAAGCTACAACCCTTGTTGGAAAAGCAGGATGCTATAAACCCAAGGGCTCCAACAGGGAAAAATAGCCTAGTGAGGAAAGGTATTAGGGAAATAAAGTATATAGGCTACAAGTAATGAATTACAATATAAAATATATTAAGAACAGCAACAACGTTGATATATAGTTTTGGTGATCAATCTATTCTGAAGAATTTATTTTTTCATTCTTTAATTTTTTTTTTCTTTTTTCCGACTATTGTTCTCCTGTCTGGTGTTCAGCTGCTGATTCTCATCTTAATTTGGTGGACAGAAACTTACGGTCTATTAAATTTCTTTTTCCTGATCTAGATATCAATCTCTGGCACCGTCGTTCAATTAGTTCATTATGCATGTGGCATACGATTTTTCTTAATTCTGACCATCCTTTACATTCAGATCTTCCCGGACAGTTCCATCCTGTTCATAAGACTAGGCAGGCAGTTAATTCTAATAGGCAGGCCTTCTCCATCATGAGGCTCAATGCTGCACAGTACTCTAGAAGTTTTATTCCAGGTGTGACGAAGTTGTGGAATGATCTTCCTAATCGGGTAGTTGAATCAGTAAAACTTCAAAAGCTCAAACTTTTAGCTAATGTTTTTATGTTGAACAGGCTGACATAAGTCCTTTCATAGTTTGTATATGACATATCTATTTTGATGTTGCTAATGTTTTAATAATATTTGATTTCGATTTTTCATTACTTATATCTTTTATTTATTTCTTTATTTCATTTCCTTACTGGGCTATTTTTCCCTGTTGGAGCCCTTGGGTTTATAGCATCTTACTCTTCCAATTAGGGTTGTAGCTTTGCTAGTAATATATATATATATATATATATATATATATATATATATATATATATATATATATATAAAATATATATATATATATAAACAATGAAGAGAGAATTGCGTACCTGAGTGTAACCTCAAGCAAGAAAACTCTAACTCACAAACAATGTATGTGAGTTGAGCCTGTCTCGGTGACAGCAAAAGGCCTCGGTTAGATTTAGCCAATCGTCTCTATTTTGAGCTTTTGATTCAATACTTCTCCATTCATCATCTACTTCACGCTTCATAGTCCTCAGCCATGTAGGCCTGGGTCTTCCAACTCTTCTAGTGCCTTGTGGGGCCCAGGTGAATGTTTGGAGAACTAATCTCTCTTATAACTTATGGCTTTGCATATTTCAGCCACGATTAATTACATTTCTCTCCGACTAAAACAAAGTAGTTGTTTCTAAATAAGGAAAAATCACGGATTCGAATGAAATTATATAAAAAAGATGAAACTAAACAAATACCTTAAACTTATGAGATACTTATAACAATGTAGACTTTGGCAAAATTGAGCATCAAAATGGATTATCATTAGATTAAATTGTTGCCTCATGAATAAATGTTCTCACACATAAAAAAGAATAAACAATTATGAAATATTCCATACCCTGGACGATTAAAAAAAGAAAAGAAAAAACTCAATAGATGCTTTCAATGAAATTGCTTGAATAGTCTACAATTGGGTAGTGCCATAACCTCTGTACCATGGTCTTCCACTGTCTTGGGTTAGAGTTCTCTTGCTTGAGGGTGTACTAGGGCACACCATTTTCTTTTATTTTTTCTCCTCTTCTTTTGTTACAGTTTTTTTATAGTTCATATAGGAAATATTTATGTTAATGTTACTGTTCCTAAAACATATTTTTCTTTGTTTCCTTTCCTCGCTGGGCTATTTTTCCTGTTGAAGCCCTTTTTACAAATGAAACTTATCTTACCAAGATGAGCCATCAAGTATTCACCGATTTAAAGGTTTAAAGGCCGCTCATGAATGGCAGAAGCAATGGACAGTGACATTGCTCCATAAAGCAGGACAATTCCCTACAGATTGATCTTATATACATATGATCATCTCCCAAGCCCCCTCTCCATCCAATATAGGACCAAAGAGAGCCAGGAAATGGCTGCTGATGACTCATGAGATAGACCTATAGGCTCCCCCAAACCCCCTATCCTTAGTTCACAAGGCTCGTGAGGTTGCAGCCATCAAAGAAACTAACGAGTTTGAGGGGGACTTGGACGTTACCACATCGGCCACCACAACCCTTAACCCATTACAAGAAAAATAGGTATAAAGGCTGACGAGGGCGGATACGTGTTAAGGAATTTTGGAGGCAAGGAGAATTATCTAATCAAAACTTTTGTCTATGGAGATTAAAACCTGCCCAGGAGGCTTACCGAGTGGGAGAAAGTTTTGAAATGGATAGAATATTTGTATGAAAACCGGCTTTTGGGGAGAATTTCCAGGGCATACTTTGGGTTGCTAGTCATTTATTTGAGTGTCAAAGATATAATATATAATATATTATCATATCGAAACCACACAAAAGATTAAATTGAAGGTTGGGTCAGAATCCATCAACCTCTAGGTCGTAAATCATTTCTTCGCTCTAGATTATTATAGTAAAAATTTAACATGATAGTATATTCAATTTTCTATGCTAAGAAAATAGCTACACTGTTAAAAAAGACGTAATTTTGATCCGAAATATACTGTTCTCAGTCGTATTTCAATAGAATACAGGTGTACCAACCGTGTGTCACACGATCGTACATAGTAACAACATTTCATTTTTTTGTATATATTATGCTTGTATCTTCGCTCTCCCCTCGCACTGATAAGAACCTGAAATAACATGTCTGTTTCTCTCACCGCTAACTGTTAACCGGTGCGGTGTCGGTTGAACATGAAATTGCCTGTTATGTCTTTTGTGCCCTTTTTGCTTGGAGTTTATATATATATAAACGAATGTTCTGTAATAAAGTCACTCAGTTGCTTTCATCCTGCCTTTGAGTCACAACCTTCTCTAGGCTCGTCACACAGGCGACCGTAATTTTACCCTACTTTGTTATTATCTTTTACTAGTTGGTGACCGTAATATCACACCTTTACGTCAATATATGTGTTTTAAACGGTAAAATCTGGAATAAAGGTTGCCAGACATTTATCGTTTTTTATGACAAATGTTTAACTGTGTATGCAGAGAAAATAGTTTTAACATTGCTCTGGTTCGTTTATTTGTTAAAAAAAGAATAAATACATCTAGAATAAATAACATAATAACGCTTACAAATCCTAGTTGGTGTGGGAAAGAGCAATCAATTGAAGCTGGATTTTTTTAAAATGTATATATTTTTTTTTATCTTAAATGCATAAAATCTATTCCGAATCGAAGAAAAAATTGCTGTCACGAACAATGTTGTGATACTGATTAGAAGAAATGTAAACACTATTAGAATTTTGAAATAAAAGAATAAAATTAATAAAAGAGATTATAAATGAGGTTTAGGAAGTCTTACGATTAGTGAAACTTTATATTTGTGGAGCGTAAATCAAAGATGATGTCTACTGTAAGCTCTAGAGCCTTTAAATATGCGGCCCCGAGACTATACAATAAGCTCCCATGAGACATCCGAATGATGGAAGACATTAAGGCTTTCAAGAGGAAACTGAAGACTTTCTTATTCGGCGAGTCTTTTGACAGGGACGATTTATTAGTAAATGAGCAATACGTGATATGAAATGTTGAATACTCTGAACGATCAAGATAAAATGATAGTGGAGTTCTTGTAGAGAGTGGGGTTCCCCTGCTGTATGGGACCGGAAAAACAGACAAAAGGTAAAAAGTAAAGCTGAAAGATAAAAAATCTATTGTCTCTATAATCCAATCGCATTTTCTTTATATTATTGAACACATTGATACCAATTTATCATCATCTATTTTTCAACTCTTGCACTGTTAAAAAAACTAAAACTGGAATATCAATCGGAAATTCTCCGTAGAAATATACCGTTCTCAGCCGTATTTCAGTAAAATACAGGCGACCGTAATATAGACCTTACTTTGCTTTCATCTTTTACGGGTTGGTGACCGTCATATCATTTCTTAAGGTTAAGATATCTGTTTTTAAAACGGCGAATGCCTGGCAATATTTGTTCCAGGATTTTTTTTTTTTTTTTGTGGCAAATTTTTAAAGGTGGTCAAATTCATTTTGAAAAAACTATAATTTAATATCGGAATTTACCTAAGCCGGACTTTCTGTTTTCTTGTAAGGTTTTCAAATGGCAATACAGCCTTGGTTTCTCTAGTCTTCTACACTGGCGACATACTCCTTTTGGACTGTCCGAAAATAGTTTTCCTTCATTTATTATTATTATTATTATTATTATTATTATTATTATTATTATTATTATTATCACAAGCGAAGCTACAACTATATCTGGAAAAGCAGGTTGCTATAAGCCCAAGGGCTCCAACAGGGAAATGTATTCTTCAGTGAGGAAAGTAGATAAAGAAACAAACTACAAGAAGTATTAAAAGTAAAAATAAAATATTTTAAGATCAGTAACATTAAATTAGATATTTCACATATAAACTATAAAAACTTAAAAATCTAGAGGAAGAGAAACAAGATAGTAGGGTGTGCCAGAGTGTACCCTCAAGCAAGAGAACTCTAATCCAAGACAGTGGAAGACCATAGTACAGAGGCTATGGCACTACCCAAGACTAGAGAATAATGGTTTGATTTTGGAATGTACTTATCCTAGAAGAGCTGCTTACCATAGATAAAGTCTCTTCTACCCTTACCAGAGGAAAGTAGCCACTGAACAATTACATTGTTGTAGCTAACCGCGTGAACAAAGAATAATTGTTTGGGAATCTCAGTGCTGTCAGGTGTATGAGGACAGAGGATAATATGTTGAGAATAGACCAGACTATTCGGTGTATGTTTAAAGGTTTAAAGGCTACTTATGAATTACAGAGGCAAGGGTCAGTGACATTTGCCTATCAAGCAGAAAAATGTCTTGGAGACTGACCATATATACATATGATCAGCGCCCAAGCCCCCTCTCCACCCAAGCAAGGAGGGCCAGGCAATAGCCAATGACTGCAGATAGACCTATAGGCTCCCCAAAATCCCCTCATCCTTAGTTCACAAGGATGATGAAGTTGCAGCGACCAAAGAAACTAAGGAGTTTGAGCAGGACTCGAACACCAGTCTGTCGTTCACCAGTGAGGGACGTTACCACATCGGCTACCACAACTGTAGGCAAAGTAAAAATTAGCTGTAACCAGAGAGAGGGATCTGGCCAGTCGAAGGATTCAAAGGTCCAGCAACATTATAGGTTCGTTTCGAAACAGATCTTCCTCTCTTTTAGTTCTTGATTCGGTATCATTTATTCTCATTACAAATCCATTATTAAACCAATATGAGCTATCGCAAACATTTCGACTTTTAGTGCAAAGGAGAATAAGTTTCGCCAAGTATCATCTGTGCTTTGCAAACATTTTCCAAACTTAAATGCTCTATAGAAATTACCGGGGAATAGTAACACGCAAGGTCGTAACCTATAAACTAAGTTTTTTAGGGAAAATATCCAAATATCTTGAAGATTTCAAGATGATTGGATATTTTACTTTGGTAAAGGATTGCTTAGACTTCTTTGTGCTTATTCGTATACGTTAATATATTTTCTTTTAAATATAAAGTAGCTTTATTGGTAATTGGTAATGTCCCTGACTGGTGATGGCCAGTCCCGCTCAG
>NC_090746.1:12673958-12678958 GCF_036898095.1 Palaemon carinicauda
CTTCCATTTGAAGAGCCTAGGGTTTAATCCCAATATAAGGTAAAAGGTAATTGTTTCATCATCAGGCGTTGCTAGTCCACTTTAGAACAAGGTATCGGACATGTCCTTCCTCACGCGTCTGTTTATTAAGTTTCTATGCCAGTCTATACCCGCTAAATTACTTAGGTCGCCAATCCATCGTCTTCTCTTCCTTCCCCTGCTTCGTTTTCAATCTCCAGGAACCCATTCTGTTACTCTTAATATCCATGTACTATCTTACAATCTCATTATATGTCCTGCCCATGTTTAGATTTTTTCTTACATGTTAGAATATCCTCTAATTTACTTTGCTGTCGTATCCATGGTGCTCTCTTTCTGTCTTCTAGTGTTATTCCATCATTATTCTTTCCATTGTTTTTTGAGTTGTAACTAGTTTATATTTTATGGCTATAGTAAGGCTCCAGGTTTAATTTATCCATGAGTTAATACTGGTAGGACTATCTGATTAAATACTTTTTGGTTAAGAGAAAGTGGCATTTTACTTTTCATAATTTTTTTTTTTTTATCCTTCTTTTAATTTCGGTCCCCTGTCTGTCCTAAGTAAGTATGTTCATTAACAATCTCTATAGGTGCATCCATAACCCTTAATTGTTGGTTCTCTACATTTTCATTGAACAATATCTTAGTTTTACTCGTATTAATTTTCAGTCCTACATTTCTGCTTTCTCTATTAAAATCTTCTTTCATCTTTTTCAATTTCTCCCATGTTTTACTGAACAGAATCCTGTCATCTATAAATCTTAAATTGTTAAGGTTTTCCTCATTAATGTTAACTCCTACATTTTCCCAATTTAGATCATTAAAACTTCTTCCAGGCATGCTGTGAATAGATTAGGAGAGATTGGGTCTTCCTGTCTAACTCCTTTCACAATTGGAATTTTCTCACTATATTTATGTAGTTTACGATTATTGTACTTCCCATATAGGTCATTTCAATTGTTCTAACATAAGATTAATCTATTCCTTGTCTCTGGAGGGCTTTCATTACTGATGATGTTTTGACAGAATCAAAAGTTTTCTGGTAGTTTATAAATGCCATACATATTGGTTTGTCATACTCCGTTGATTTTTCCGTTAGCTGTTTAATTACATGGTTGTGGTCAGTTGTTGAATACCCACTTCTAAAGTCTGCTTGCGTTCTTGGTTGATTAAAGTCTAGCTGTCTCTCTATTCGGCCTAATATGATATTTTTAGATATTTTATATATTGCTGAGAGTTAACTTATTGGGCGACAATTTTTCAGGTCTCTTGTGTCTCCCTTTTTGTGAATGAGTATAATGATAAAGTTTTTCCAAGCTGTAGATATAGATATTGTAAAGTTCGACCAGTTTTACTACTATGAAATCCCGTCAATATAATAATAAATAAAATGTTAGGTCATTTTCTCCAACTGTTTTGCCTCTTTTCATGCCTTTTAATGTTTCTTTACTTTTCTCGCCATTACTTTTGTTACCAGTTCTGATGTTCCATTATTTCTGTTGGCAAAGCTATATCATACATAACTATTGTATAGCAGTGTATAGAAATCCTCTGCAATTTATATCTCCCATGTTTTGTGACAGGCATAAAATAAGTATAAAGAATTGGGAAACGTGAACACATTTTTACTTCATTGTCAAATAAGGAAGTTACTGCGCCCTAACCTGTACTCTATATATATATATATATATATATATATATATATATATATATATATATATATATATATATATATATATATATATATATATGTATATTTATATATATGTGTGTGTGTCTGTGTATTTAGATCTATACATACATACATTTGATAAGCTTTGTCCCCTAAAATGGGTAGTTTCCTACAAAATATAAGACACGTGTATTTTCGTTGCATTATGTAACGTGCTTAAAATGTTCTCTCTCTCTCTCTCTCTCTCTCTCTCTCTCTCTCTCTCTCTCTCTCTCTCTCTCTCTCTCTCTCTCTCTCTCTCTCTCTCTCTCTCTTTGATGTTGAATCCCTTCTTACTTTTTGCTCTCTGTAGTTGTTCAGTGGCCATTTTCCGCTTGGTAAGGGTAGAAGAGACTTTTAAGGTATGTTGAACAGCTCTTCTAGAAGGACACTCCAAAATCAAATCATTGTTCTCTAGTCTTGGGTAGTGCCATAGCCTCTGTGCCAAGGTCTTCCACTGTCTTGGGTTAGAGTTCTCTTGCTTGAGGGTACACTCGAGCACGCTGTTCTGTCTTGTTTCTCTTCCTCTTGTTTTGTTAAAGTTTTTATAGTATATATAGGCGATACTTATTTTGATATTGTTACTCTTAAAAATTTTATTTTTCCTTGTTTCCTTTCCTCGCCGGGCTATTTTCCCTGTTGGAGCCCCTGGGCTTATAGCATCCTGTTTTTCTAACTAAGGTTGTAGCTTAGCAAGTAATAATAATAATAATAATAATAATAATAATAATAAAAATAATAATAAGAATAAACCTCCTTAATTTTTCATTCTTTCTACAAGATTAAACCATCTCAGAACCATGTGAGCCATCCTTTCCCTTTTCATCACCATCATCTACACCTACGCCTATTGACGCAAAGGGCCTCGGTTAGATTTCGCCTAAATTGTCGTCTTTATCTTGAGCTTAAACTTCAATACTTCTCCATTCATCATCTCCTACTTCGCGCTTCCTAGTCCTAAGCCATGTAGGCCTGGGTCTTCCAACTATTCTGGTGCCTTGTGGAACGCAGCTGAACGTTCGGTGAAATAATCTCTCTTGGGGAGTTCGAAGAGCCTGCCCAGACCTTCTCTATATACCCTTCATCATGATGTTATGCACATATGGTACTCAAGTAATTTCTCTCCTTTCCATTTTTTCACGTCTTCTATATATCACCCGATTTTTTGCCCTATCAGTTCATCTTATGTCATATCTGATAGCATGAATATTAATTACCAGAACTTTCATTTTTCTAGTCAGATATATCATTCACATAACTTTCATTCAATTTAACTTTGGTTTCAACATTTAAACCATATTTCTTAACATTGTTTTCCACCAAACTTTCTACTTTTCTGGCTTAGACGATTCTGTGATTAACTTTTTCTATCTTACTGTCATCCAATATACTTCCATGCTCACATCTATTTTCTTGTAAACTTTTTTTATAATTATATCCTTACTTCCTATAGACATTTTTTGTTATTCCTTATCATTAATTTTGATCCTTTTTATTACCTACAATCTGCCTCTTCATTATACATAAAAACCTTATTGTCCTGTCATATTACTCCAATCTGTATTATTATTATTATTATTATTATTATTATTATTATTACTAAACCAAGCTACAACCCTTTTTGTAAAAGCATGATGCTCTAATCCCAAGGGCTCCATCAGGGAAAAATAGCCCAGTGAAGAAAGGAAATAAAGAAATAAACTACAAGAGAAGTAATGAACAATTAAAATGAAATGTTTTAAGAGGAGTAACATTAAAATAAGTCTTTCTTATATAAAATATAAAAACTTCAAAATAACAAAAGGAAGAGAAATAAGATAGAATAGTGTGCCTGATTGTACCCTCAAGCAAGAGAATTCTAACTTCAAATAGCTTTTTATCACTATTCTTAAAGTATATTTTGAGGTGTAAACGTGAATGTTATCTTTTTTAAATAAAGAACTAAGTGGCGTTTTTCTTTCATCAAGAAAGGTTAATTTTTAAAAGGAAATTACTTTCAGGAAGGTTTTTCATCTGATTTTAATATATCAAAATAATTTTTCAGCATTTGTAAATATTTTGAGTTGTCTAGGGTTATTTAATGTACTACGTTTCATGCAAAGGTAGTAATCCATATATTTTTTTTTTTTTTTGTGAAAAGTTTATCTAATGTCCTCGTTCGTTATTATTCTAATTATTTTTCGCTTTCGTCCATATCTGTTTAATGAATCCCTCCATTTGATCATTTGCTATAATTTCTTTACAACCTTCAATGTATTCCTGCACTGTACTCTTGCAACGATCATGTTGATAAATCCCTGGTAAACCTTTTAAATTATTCATATCTATCACATAAAAGGCAAGATCACTCATTGGTACCTCCTGGGTTTGATTCAACCATTTCAGAATTTCTGAATATTATTGCAAAGGGGATGATGAATTACTTCGACTACAAGATAATAAGATAACGGTCAGCAAACGATGGCTCTCAGATGCAGTCAAACACTGGATGGACAAACTTAAATTTTAAAGGTTTAAATGCCACTCATGAATGGCAGAGGTAAGGGACAGTGACATTGCCTCATCGAACAGGACAATGCCCTAGACACTGACTAAGAGCAAGAAGGGCCAGGCAATGACTGCTGATGACTCAGCAGACAGACCTATAGCCTCCTCTAAACCCCCCATCGTTAGCTCGTAAAGATGGTGAGTTTGCAGCGACCAAAGAAACTAACGAGTTTGAGCGTTACTCGAACCCCAGTCTGGCGTTCACCAGTCAGGGACGTTACCACATCGGCCACCACAACCCTAAGGTCCAACAGATAAAGCAGTGAATCATATAACAGATATCTCTAGGTGTAAAGTCGATTAACGTTATGATTTAAAAATTCAAACTCTACTTCAAGTATCTTTTCACTTTAGGAATTAAAGGGCCACTCAGTAGAGCGCAGACCTTGGCCGCAGCAGCTTATTTCTCAACCTTTTGTTCGACCTTGACCTTGACCTTTGGCCTTAACATGTATTAATTGGAGTGGATTTTCGTACACTCAAATATAAACTAAGTTTGAAGTCTGCGAAAACGATGTCCAAACCTATGACTGATTACGTGAATTGGACATTTTGCTTGACCGTGACCTTGACCTTTGACACTGACCTTGTAAAATTTGATCATTCCCAGCTTTTTAAATAATATTTAATCATTGCAAGAGTCATTGCTGTACGATTAAAATTTTGACCAGGAAGCTGTTCTCAAACAAACATGACACTTACACAAACAAACTTACAAACAGGG
>NC_090746.1:12683958-12718958 GCF_036898095.1 Palaemon carinicauda
TTTTATCTTTGACAGCGGTTTGTTTTGCCTTTCTGTATGAAGTACTGGCCGCTGCTTGGACCTCATGAGAGTCTAATAGTCGGGAGGCAGATCGTTTACCAGATTCTTTAGCTTCGACAAACTGTGCAACTTCTTCCAATGACATGTCCTGATTCTTATCACCAAGTAGATCTAATTGTATTTCAGGGTCACATATGCCGCGTGCTAATACGTCTCTCACTATTGTGTCAGTATAATTTACATCAACGTTGCATCCTGGATATTTTATCAGGAATTTGCAAACACTAGCCTGTCCTATAAGTCGTGCGCAGAAACGTCGTACAGGCTCATCACGGTCTTGACGCATGTTGTGTAGAGTCACTCGAGCTACCATGGTGTTTTCCTCTCGAACTGCCAGTTTTTTTATTGCTCCCATCACTTCTACTTCAGTCTTGTTAGTAAGGCTGCCACCAGCTGATCGTGTTAAGTCTTTTTGAAGTTGTTCTTCGCAGCATTCTAGAAGCTGTACCACACGATCACGGCCCTCAATTTTAGTTGCGTCTACATAGTCAGACCATCGTGATTGAAAATATGCCCATTCTTCGCTTGTTCCCGCTGTCGATATTGTGGGTCTTTTAACTCTTTCTACTTTGGCAGCTTGTCCAGGAGCATGTGTGGTGCAGTGAGCAGTTATGAGTGCAGCTACGATGGCGGCCTCAAGGTTGTCCGTGACGTAATCACAGCCTGGTATTGGACATCCTACTGCTGGCATTTTGATTAGTTCTTAGGATTTAGTCATTCACAATATCTGTTATCCTGAATCCATCTCTGGCCGTGGTCATAAATAAGAGCTTGGTCCATTTATTCAAATGTCTTTATTATTGAACAATGACCACGGTCTATCTGAAATGAACATAAAACATATTTAGAATAAATGATGAACAATGTATATAACTCAAATGAACATAAAACATATTAAGAATAAATGATGAACAATGTATATAACTCAATGTTTATAACCCTCTAATATATATATATATATATATATATATATATATATATATATATATATATATATATATATATATATATATATATCTATATATATCTATATATATATATTTATATATATATATATTTATATATATATATATATATATATATATATATATATATATATATATATGTATGTTTATATATATATATATGTTTATATATATATATATATATATATATATATATATATATATATATATTTATATATATATATATATATATATATATATATATATGTTTATATATATATATATATATATATATATATATATATATATATATATATATATATATATATATGCACATAGATCAGGCATTTCGCATCAATAGGCGTGGGAGAAGATGGGAGATGATCATGAGGATGATATACATATAGATATAGATAGATAGATAGATAGATAGATACTAAAACACTAAGATAATTCTGATTTGAGCTGATCAAAATCTATACGAGCACTTTATTTATATATCAATGACTGAGAGGCCCTTTCTCTTTGATTTCTCTTAAATTCAAAAGCTCTAAATGCTAATGGTTTCAGACATAAATCTCATCTAGGGTGTTCAAAGATAAAGTTAAAAGACGACATTTCTCGATAGCTTTCATCTACTTCGAATCCCCCTCTTTTTCTTCAGGAAAGCGCACTACAATTTTCTATGATTGCTGCTGAAAATTGTCAAGAGTTGTTTCTCTTAAAACTTCGAGACTTAATGTGATGTGAGCAGGAATTTTACAAAAAGTTTTATACGTGATTTTTCTTCGTAATTCAAATAACCTGTAAAGTGGATGAATTGCGGGAAATGTTTCCTAGTATATTCCATGAACTAGAGGGGTACTGGATAGAGCGCAGATCTCCGCTGCGGCAGCTTATTTATCCACCTATTGCTCGATCTTGACCTTGACGTTTGACTTTATCATGTATTAAATAGCGTGGACTTACATGCACTTAAATATGAACCAAGCTTGAAGGCTCTGTGATAACGATGTCCAAACATATGGCTGATTACGTGACTTGGACATTTTGCTTGACTGTGACCATAACCTTTGACCTTGACCTTCCAAAATTTAATCGTTCCCAGCTTTATACATAAAAAGTTAACCCCTGCAAGTTTCATTACTCTACGATTAGAACTGTGGCCAGAAAGCTGTTCACAAACAAACACACTCGCACAAACACATAAACTGGGGTTAAAACATAACCTTTCAACTTCGTTGGCGGAGGTAATAAGAGGAGCTCAAATCTACAGGAAAAATCTCTAGTTTAATTTTTTGGTCTATTATAAAGCATTTGTAGTTACTTGAATATAACTAGAATTATATTTTAAACTTATATTTTCTTGGACACTTTCAAATACTTAAAATGGGTAATTCTATCTACTCATAGGAAGTTTTGGTAAATATCTCCACAAATTATCTTCATTCATTGTCATTAGTTTTGTGGAGCAATTGAAAAGTAATTACACTGCAATCAATTTCATGGTTCAGACAATCTCTCAAATAAATTCTTTATTACTAACTAGGATATATCTTCAGTAGTTTTATTGTTACTAACATCTGCAAATCTCAGGACTCTTTCGGAAATGTCACCATTGTTACTACTAAACAGCGTTATAGAGGAGCAGATAACTGTAACTATCTTTCCTTTAGAATTGTTCTTTTGATAAAACCTATTAGCAACGTGAAAATTCAAGATGGCGGCCATTTTCCAAGATAGCTAGCTTCCTCCTACCATAATATCAGTGTCAAAATCATAATTGTGGTAAAAAGTGTGCTTATCAAGTACCATCAGTTACATTTGTTACTGGATGTGCATGAAAGCAGTAGGTCCAGATTTGTTTGCCACATAGTCTCTTGTTGCCTGGATGTGTATAATACAATTGTATCAAACCTAGCATCTGCAGCTGTACAATGCTATGCAGGTCAGACTAAAACAGTAGCATTTGCATTGACCACAGCATTCCGTCTTGCATTCACATGTGGTCAGCTGCTGGCAACTCTCTGCAATGAATGGGAGCTTTGTCCAAACGTCTCCTTTCTTGATCCATACCCTGTTGGCAGGAGTCTGCATTTCTGTTCCGGGTAACCTACAGTTGGCTGACTCCAGATACAGCCCGCAAAGTAGTCAGCACACTTTACATGATGCTTCAGCGCTGCATGAGTTTGAGTAATGGCTTCATATGGCCTCTGCATTCGAGCAAACATGTCCAAACTCACACTATCATTTCCTTCAGCTATGTGGGATCTGTCATACATCATGACCCCGAACTTCTCCAAAATCTTTGTCTTCATCATGCACTACTGGTTGGTACTGACTGAGTTTGCTGAATCCACCAGAAGCCTCATTGCAAATATCCCAGATTTGTCAAACAGCTTTCTTCCCTTTGCCATGAAATGCCAAAACGACATCGCGGCTAGTGAAGGCAAAGAAGAGCATCCCTTTGTTCTTTTCTATAATTGTGCATTACAAGTCATGTACAGGAACCTACCTTAGGCTCTGTCCTTGGCCAAAGGCAACCAACTACCACTGGAAAACTAGCTCCCGAAATTCCTGCAGAACACTGACTGCAATGACGACAACATTTGTGTCTCTGGCTTTGACCATGATGACATTGCCGCATGCTTCTGTTGAATGCCCTGCATGCACAAAGATCTGTGTGTTAGCTTTTTCCTGACGGCATGGTACCATCTCCGCCAGATCAATAGTGGAGTTGCCAACATCATCTTCCTTGGTCACAATGACCATATTTGATGTACCTATATGTGCAATCTTATCAGTCAGACAGGCAGATCCATGTAAACAGGGAATGGGGTCTCTATGTCTTTGGAGTGTCTATAAGTTGCTGCTCCTACTTTGTACCTTGCATTCCAATTGTACTGAAGCAGCTGAGCAATGGCTAAATCTATCTTTGATGCTCCAAAGACCAGAAACTGAAGAAGAGTGGGTGGTATGGCCCGCTCAAGGCACCCCTCCTGGAAGGTTCTATCAAATTTTAGTTTATAGGTAATAGGTTGGCTAGGGCACCAGCCAGCCGTTGGGATACTACTGCTAGAGAGTTATGGGGTCCTTTGACTGGCCGGACAGTACTACATTGGATCCTTCTCTCTGGTTACGGTTCTTCTCCTTTTCCTACACATACACCGAATAGTCTGGATTATTCTTTACAGATTTTCCTCTGTCCTCATACACCTAACAACACTGAGATTACCAAACAATTCTTCTTCATCCAAGGGGTTACTGCACTGTAATTGTTCAGTGGCTACTTTACTCTTGGTAAGGGTAGAAGAGACTCTTTAGCTATGGCAAGCAGCTCTTCTAGGAGAAGGATACTCCAAAATCAAACCATTGTTCTCTAGTCTTTGGTAGTGCCATAGCCTCTGTACCATGGTCTTTCACTGTGTTGGGTTAGAGTTCTCTTGCTTGAGGGTATACTCGGGCACACTGTTCTATCTAATTTCTCTTCCTCTTGATTTGTTAAAGTTTTTATCGGTTGTATATAAAATATTTATTTTAATGTTACTCTTCTTAAAATATTTTATTTTTCCTTGTTTCTTTTCCTCACTGGGCTATTTTCCCTGTTGGGGCCCCCGGGCTTATAGCATCCTGCTTTTCCAACTAGGGTTGTAGCTTAGCAATTGATAATAATAATAATAATAATAATAATAGTCCACCATATACCTTTGCCAGATATCAGCTGTTTAGCCAAGGATAATGGTTTCATTATAATTTTCAGATTCTTCTAATCAAGCTGAATAGAACCATTCTTGAAGACAAAACATCTTTCTGGGAAACCAGAAGAACATCCCTTCCCTGCTTGGGAGCTTCCAACTCAGGTATTTCCGACAATAGTTTTTCCTTAAGTCTTGTGGAGCTGACTACAGATGCATCAACACCTAGCTGCTCAAGACTCGGGGCAAACAGTTAAACTATAGCTGCAGGTCAGGCGATGGCATATCTGGTGGTCTCCACTAGACATGTGACCAGCTCTGAGAATGCCTATGGGTGGATATCTCTTTAGGCGCATGGTCCTGGTCCCCTCTCTTGGTAGCTCTGAGGTATGTCGTTTCTCTATATTGCAGGTCTGTCAAGCATGCAAAATGGTATTTGAACTCCTGTGCAATGGTATCTTCATCACAAGAAGTTTTCCATCATTTAAAGTTTGGGCTCATTCATGAAGTCTGTAGTTGAGGTTCGTGGCTTGTTAGTCACATATGAAAAATGTCTTGCCGTCAAGGGTGGTTCTATTCTGCTTGATCTGGCATTCTACTGGCTGAGCACAATCTGCTCTTCTTTTTCTGGCTCAATCCATTTTCGTGTTGTTGAACATAAGGCGGCAATTTTTGCAATACTGTATTGCACCTTTATCCTCCTCAGAGTTTCTTCAATGACACCATCTTCATTAAATCTGTCTGGATCTAGAACAATAGGCATTTCATTAATTGCGTGAAAGAGGGAAATTTTTGCATTTTTTCAAATTGCATTGTATATTGCGAGCTTGCTTCCAGAATTAATTGAAATATGTATATATATTGAGTATATATGTATATATACACATATATGTATAAAGAGAGAGAGAGAGAGAGAGAGAGAGAGAGAGAGAGAGAGAGAGAGAGAGAGAGAGAGAGAGAGAGAGAGAAGAGAAATACCATACTTTTCCTCTAGTATCCTATTGGACATATCTGATCGGTGGTAACATCTGACCCACAACCTCATACATATAATATTCATATCATAGCTATTTACAATAAAAATCTATCTTTGTAAATTTCTGTCTATGTATCTTTCTATCCACCAAACATTTAACAGATTTGTCTTTTGTATTCCCTAAAAACGTCCAGATATCTTCAACAATTTAATTAGTACGTTGCGAGTAGCACTATCACGCACCATCATGTCTAGTGGGACCAAGTTTACGTTAGCTTCCTGTGACCTGTGTCCAAATCCTCACAAATCACGACGATAATTAGATTTCTTGGCAAGAATATAAACTTCACGCTAAAGAACATTAAGTTTTTCTTCAGTTCTTTTGACCTTTTAGAAAACATAAGAAAAAAAATTATAAAACGTCAAAAGATTTTTTTTTTTTGGGGGGGGGGGGGGTAAAAAGATAAAATATTCTCAAAGGAAATAGTTACATTTGGCTCTTAAATGTAAATTATCTTCGATAGAAACACTACTTTTTCCCATTACCCTTTAAAGAAAAATTGTTTTATCTTCTACATCTTAGTTTTGCATACAAATGCTTGAATAATGAATACAGTAACCAGGAGAATAATTCAAGTAGAAACTTGGTACATTTATGAACAGACTCTAAAGGTCTTTTCGAGTCACGTCTGTCGTAAACTTGATTCAGTTTAACTGTCTGTGACAACTTTAAGATCCTTAAAGAGAAGTATTTCACAAAGTCCTTTCTTTGTCCCATTTTATAAATAGCAAATGTTGCTTGATTGTCTGGCTCTGACGCAAAGAATCTTTGTTTTCGAGTAACTCAACATGTGAATATCAGTTTTATTAGTTATTACTCATATTCTTCTTATTATTATTATTCTTCTCCGGTCTTTGATTCGCTAATAACTCAGGCAATTTTGAAGCGTTTGCTCTCAAACTTGAGCAGCGGTATGACCCATATGGGGGAAGTAATGTATAAATCAAAGAAAAATCTTTTAAAATGCTCTTCGAGATCTCAAGAACTGTCCTAGCAATTGCTTTCAAGAATTTTGCTGGAGATAACTTGGGCCATGATCTGTACACATACACATACACTTACACATACAAATTCTGTTTAGTAGTTTCTGAGATATCATGACGTCAAAAATTGCTGCCACATGGTCGAAAATGCTAAATCAGAAACTATCTTGCCGATTTGAACCACATTTGCTGAAAATGTAGAGGGTCATGAGACAACATAAACTGTGCAATAAAAAAGACCTTGGGATTATTGTGAAAAGAGCTAAGACAATGGACAAATCTACGGTGCTATTCAGCCCGGTTTCACGCAAGATTTTATCCAAGCCTTAAAAGTACAGTAGGGGTTAGGTGGCCTTCCAAGGCAACTTGAACCGTAGAATGCTGGTTACTTTGTTAAGAAGTGTAGTTTAGGTCCCTTTGTAGGCCTATAATCAATGATATTCTATTCCTATCTTTCTATTGTTTCAATATCCCTAAGAGCAAATTATTGGCAAAATCTGTGTGGAGTTCTTTTTATGAATTGCTTCAGCAATTCTAATGTTCTCTAGTTATTATTATTATTATTATTATTATTATTATTATTATTATTATTATTATTATTATTATTATTACAAACTAAGCTACAAACCTAGTTGAAAAAGCAAGATGCTACAAGTTCGGAGGCTCCAGCAGTGAAAAATTGAAACAAGGAAATAAATAAACTACAAGAGAAGTAATGGACAATCAAAATAATATATTTTAAGAAGAGTAACAACATTAAGTAAGATCTATATAAACTGTAAAAACTTCAAAAATACAAGAGGAAGAGAAATAATATAGAACAATATGCCCGAGTGTACCCTCAATCAAGAGAACTCACCTCAAGATAGTTGAAAATCATGGTACAAAGTCTATGACACTACCCAAGACTAGAGAACAATGATTTGATTCTGGAGTGTCCTCCTAGAAGAGCTGCTTGTCGTAGCTGAAGAGTCTCTTCTACCCTTACCAAGAGGAAAGTAGCCACTGAACAATTACGTTGCAGTAGTTAACCCCTTGAGCGAAGAAGAATTGTTTGGCTATCCTAGTGTAAAGTGTACGAGGACAGAGGAGAATGTGTAAAGAATAGGCCAGACTATTCGGTGTATGTGTAGGCATAGGAAAAATGAGCCTTAACCAGAGAGAGGGGTACAATGTAGTACTATCTGGCCAATCAAAGGACCCAATAACACTATAGCGGTAATATCTCATCAGGTGGCTGGGGCCCTGGCCAACTTAATGCTTACTGTACCACAGCTATACCACCTGCAACCTATAACTACTATAATCGTGAAGCCGCAATATTACTGAAGTACATGCAATGTAACTACAAAGAGAAATGAAAATAAAATTCACCATTTCGTAGAGTAAAAAAGTCAGGTTTCTTTTAAGGCATAATGATTTTACAGTAGAAGCTATAGTTTTATGGAATCTTATGGCCTTTATACATTGAATAAGGATTTATTTTTTTATTTCTCTATTTATATTATTATTATTATTATTTTAATATTTCTATTATTATTGAAGTCTAGTTAGTTTCTTTGTTCCTGAATACATCCAGGTCTTTTGACTCAAATCAACAATTTTGAAATGACTCCAGACAAGTACTGAAGCACCTACAATTACAACACAAATTCTAAGATAAGGTTGAAATTCAATATAATCTTGAAGAATTGCCTGCCTTTTTAATGCTGGCAATCATATTATCTGTCGACGACAACAACAACAACAACAAAAACGGGCAGGGTCACTTACAAGAAAGAAAAACTTAATTTTGAGGACAACGACACAAGCAATTTCGCGAATGGTAATTCAAAAGAAAAAAAAACGCAATTCCCCAGTTCACGGGCATAATGGCCTTAGCTCTCTCTCTCTCTCTCTCTCTCTCTCTCTCTCTCTCTCTCTCTCTCTCTCTGTGTTTTCGCATTTTATCGTTTTATACTTTGCCCATACACACATTAAATTATTCTCTTTGGGTCTTTTTATGTTGATGAATATAATCCCTGATTAAAATGTATCAAAATATAGATATAGATTTCATAATTCTCTATATTTCTAAATGACCTTCAGATATTTCTTTAAAGTAATGTTTTTTTTTCCTCGATAAAATGTATCTTTTTTTTAATTTTCGGATGTTCATCAATTCTAGTGTGTCAAATTAAAGACACCGGTCAGGTAGCAACATACTCAACTACTGCAAGGTCTGTAGATAATCTATAGACTTTAAAAGACTGGATATACTCGTATGGCCTCGTGAACAGACCGTTCGAATCTGGGCAAAGTGAACTTGGGATTAACAAATGCAGATTCCAGATTGCAAGAAACTCCTTCGATAAACTGGAATAATTGGATTCAATTATGGACGGTATTTAATTTTAGGAACATTTTAACAAGGCAAAGTTGGTCAGTGTCCCTGGCCCTTAATCTGTTGGGTGGTTGTGGTGGCCTAATTGGTGACGTCCTTGCCTGGTGATCACCAGTATAGGGTTCGAGTCCCGCTCAATCTCGTTAGTTTATTTAGTGGGCTAAGGATGGGGGGTTGGGATAGCCTATAAGTATTCCTACTGAGTCATCAGCAGCCTTTGCCTAGCCCTCTTGGTCCCAGCTTGGATGGAGAGGGGGCTTGGCCGCTGATCATATGTATATATGGTCAGTCTCTAGGGCATTGTCCTGCTTGATGTTGCAATGTTCCTGTCCCGTGTCTCTGCCATTCATGAACGGCCTTTAAACCTTTAAAAACCTTAAACGTGAGCTGACAGTTTCTAGTAGTATGTGCAAAGTCACCTTCCTTTTGAACTAGGGATGGGGCTCTGAAGGAGCCTACCTGCTGAGTTGTTAGCAGCTAGTGTCTTACCCTCTTGCTAAAGTGTAGGAGCCAGATCCTCTACTTAGCTTTTGCCCAGTCATGAGGGAACTTTACACCTTTAACCATTCACAATCGGCTTATTTTCTCTTTGTAGGGCATGTACAGTAGGTACTGATCATAATACTACACTTAGTGAGATATGAGACAATGTAAACGGGATAATGTTCATATTAGTATTATTACTCGCTAAACTACAACCCTATATGAAAAAGCAGGATGCTATAAACTCAGCTGTTCCAACAGGAAAAATAGCCCAGTGAGGAAAGGAAATAAGGAAAAAATAAAATATTTCAAGACCAGTAACATTAAAATAAACATTTCCTACATTTACTATAAAAACTTTAATAAAACAAGAGGAAGAGAAATAAGATAGAATAGCGTACTCGAGTGTACCCTCTAGCAAGAGAACTCTACCCCAAGACAGTGGAAGACCATGGTACAGAGGCTGTGGCACTACCCAAGACTAGAGAACAAGGGTTTGATTTCGTAGTGTCCTTCTAGAAGATCTGCTTACCATAGCTAAAGAGTCTCTATGGAGCAATTTTAATCCTCATAGAAGACTATTGTTGATTTATATATGTTAATTAGTATGTTATGAGTTGAAGTCATCGGAAGACAGTTACAAATAGTCATACTGGCTCTAAGGACAAAACTACCTAATTCATGAGATATCTAGAACAGTAGTAAGAGAGAGCGTCAGAGTTTGGCCCGCTCCACGGAAGCGGTTTGAATCCGTGCGGTTTCGTCCGTGCGGTTTAGAAATCAATGTAGATCAATGGAGCCCCTCACACGCTGTCCGTGCGGAAGAATATCCGGATGGTAGTGATTTGCACTGCTAATCCGCTCTGATTCAGAATACGTAAGAAGTCTAAGGTACCCATCAGACGGGAGGTTTTCCCCGTGCGGTAGTCTTGGTTCAGCTGTTGCAGAGCGTTCCTCTTCTGCTGCAATTTTTCAGTGATTAATATGAATTGTCTTTTATTATTATTATTATTATTATTATTATTACTGGCTAAGCTACAACCCTAGTTGGAAAAGCAGGATGCTATAAGCCCAGGGGCTCCAACAGCGAAAAATAGCCCAGTGAGGAATGGAAATAAGGAAATAAATAAACTACAAGAGAAGTTGTGAATAATCAAAATAAAATATTTTAAAAACAGAAACAACATTAAACTATATCTTTCATTCTTAATCTATAAAAACTTCAAAATAACAAGAGGACGAAAAATAAGATAGAACCGCATGCCCGAGTGTACCCTCAAGCAAGAGAACACTAATCCAGGACAGTGGAAGGCCATGGCACATAGGCTATCTGTACCATGTTGTGGCCTTATGGTAACGTCCCTGACTGGTGATCGTCAGACTGGGGTTCGAGTCCCGCTCAAACTTGTTAGCTCCTTTGGTCGCTGCAACCTCACCATCCTTGTGAGGTAAGTTTGGGGGTGTTTGGGGGAGTCTAGTATAGGGCTATCTGCTAGTTCATTAGCAGCCATTGCCTGATTCTCCTTCTAGCTAGGGTGGAGAGGGGCCTTGGGCGCTGATCATATGTATATAAGATCATTCTCTAGGGCATTGTCCCGCTTGATAAGGCAGTGCCACTGTCCTTTGCCTCTGCCATTCTTGAGCGGCCTTTAAACCTTTAAACTAGGTTTTTGACAAGTGAATATTGCGTATGGTTTTGGCTAATTTTTCATAGCCGGATGCCTTTCCTGCCGCCAACCCTCCCCATTTATCCGGGCTTGGGACCGGCACCAAGTTGAGGCTGGCTTGCCTTCCCTCAATGGATATGATCTTTGGATATTGGAGAAGTAATAAGATTTCGCACCGCACCTACGTATAGTATTGTTAGTGAGTTGTTCAACAAATTAATAGGATAGCAGCTTATGATATAAATTCATATCTGGATGTTATTGAAAGTGTACATATAGCAGTAGGACGTGTCGGGCATTCAAGGAAGTTTAGACATAAAGTGAAAATAGTGGTGTATTCCTCATTCTGTGGCATACACAGTTCACTGCAGTCTAGGGCATTTCTTTTCGAAAAATAAATCCTATTTAAGTAGTTTGATGAATTGTTACAATATAAAAGCATTTGTAAATAGTAATTTAAGTTGTCCAAATTAACTATGAAAACCATTTATTAAATGCAACCTTTTCTCTGAATAAAATCTCTTAAAGCAGTTTCACTTTATGATACATCCTTTATTATATACGGATGAAATAAGTATGGAAAACAATAAGTTTACTATGGACATCTGAAATCACCCTGTCCAGTTATATCCTTGTGATATGAAGAGACAAAACAAAAATATTTCTGAAACACGATTAGGTGAAACAAAAATATGCTTCCATGCCACGACAGCTTTGATAACCACATATTCTTGGAAATAAGAAAAGTGAATTTCCATAGGGTACCAATAGTGGGTCTTTTTAGCTATGGTAAGCAGCTCTTCTAGGAGAAGGATACTCAAACCATTGTTCTCTGTTCTTGGGTAGTGCCATAGCCTCTGTACCATGGCATTCCACTGTCTTGTGGTAGAGTTCTCTTGCTTGAGGATACACTCGGGCAAACTATTCTATCTTATCTCTTTTCCTCTTGTTTTTTTTAAAGTTTTTATAATTTATGAAGCGCGAAGTAGGAAAAGATGATAAATGGAGAAGTATTAATTTGAAAGCTCAAGATAGAGACGAATGGCAAAATCTAACCGAGACCCTTTGCGTCAATATGCGTAGGAGGAAATGATGATGATGATATGAGATTTGTTTTATTGTTAATGTTTTATTTAATTGTTAATCACTTCTCTTGTAGTTAATTATTTCCTTATTTCCTTTCCTCACTACGCTGTTTTCCCTGCTGGAGCCCTTGGGCTTATAGCATCCTGCTTTTCCAACTAGGGTTGTAGCTTAGCAAGTAATAATAATAATGATAATAATAATAAGTTAGGATTCCAGTAATGGCGTAGTGATAACTGTAGCTACGTCAGTAAAACTAGAATAAAGTTGAATGTGAACGATTGCATCTACTGCCATTGATGTTATGCAATTGCAGTACCCGTCGCTAGGAGGATGGTTTAAAAATATAGCATCCCTGTTTACATAGATACTGACGTAACTTGGAGTCAGGTGGAATCTATTATAGCCCTAAGAGAATCCAAAACGCCCACCCTAAATGTATATTGCAAACATGCTGACTATAGTTATATAAACAGAGAGAGAGAGAGAGAGAGAGAGAGAGAGAGAGAGAGAGAGAGAGAGAGAGAGAGAGCTGTAAACTCACTCTCTTTTTCGTTGATCATCATAAAAGCGTCTAATGCAAGGGGTTCGGTATTATTATTATTATTATTATTATTATTATTATTATTATTATATTATTATTATTAGTAGTAGTAGTAGTAGTAGTAGTACTAGTAGTAGTAGTAGTAGTAGCAGCTCTTCTAGGAGGACATTCCAAAATCAAACCATTGTTCTCTAGTTTTGGGTAGTGCCATAACCTCTGTACTATGGTCTTTCTCTGTCTTGGGTTAGAGTTCTCTAGCTCGAGGGTACACTCAGGCACACTACTCTATCTAGTAGCTCTTCCTCTTGTTTTGTTAAATTTTTTATTGTTCTTGAAATATTTTATTTTTCCTTGTTTCCTTTCCTCACTGGGCTATTTTCCCTGTTGGGGCCCATGGGTTTATAGCATCCTGCTTTTCCTGTTAGTATTGTAGCTTAGCAAGTAATAATAATAATAATAATAAATAATAATAATAAATAATAATAATAATAATAATAATAATAATAATAATGGAATATTAGCTTTTCTGCTATTTAACAATTACAGTATTTCAGAATCTTGATCATCCTACCTTGGATTTAGCAGTCAAGTCTAAATGGAGGGTAAAATTTCCAGATCTTTTCCTTTCTGGTTGAGTTTCACTTATAGCACTGACAAGATTTTACAGATGAGACTTCGGCAATTATTTTTGGGGTTGTTTTATTTTTATGTAATAGATTTCCAATTTTTCTGGATTTTTTTGCCGTCAAAATGTTTAATATATTTTTGGGCAAGATGATTTACATATTCTAAGCTGTTTTTCGTAATGTTTAAGAATTATTTTTATTGTAAGATTTATAATACATATTTTCATCATTTAGGTCTCCTTCGTGGCCTTGTATAGGACACTTCTCGAAAGACTTCGTGAGTCATAAGTCGTGTACTCTTTATCCAAGTTCCTCTCAATTTTTCATTAAATATTGAACAAGAATAAATACCATTGCTTTGCCTTGATTCATGCTTTTATCTCTCCTTGGAATTTTAAATAAACTTTCTTCTTATCTTGCAATATTTGTTTGTCTGGCATCTATCCAGAGACCTTTGCAACTGCCATTGTTACATTTTTTTTTCTTTTTACAACTTTTTCAGCATAATTTCATTTCGTGAGATTTCTTCTCATTTCAGAATGGATCTTTCGTATTGCTTGATTGGACTTTGCTTCACAAATGCAAAACATCCTTTCTTATTTCTTTTCCTTATTTTCTTAATTTTTTGCCTCTTTTACTGCATTATGAGTACTAATACCCGTGTCAGCTTGTTAGACTGAGTCCAGAAGTCCACACTTTTAACACTTTTACACTCTTACAGGTCTCCATGAACTAGAACCAGTACTGCAACAGAGCTTGTTCATTCTAAACCAAGAGACCTCTAGTCTTGAGACCTCATACTTCTTTCTTATTTGCTAATTTACACCTGATATCTATTACAGCATTTTAATGATCAAGCTTTTGATAATGTTTTGCCCAACTAATTTTACTTCTTTTGAAAATACTGTATATTGCCTCTACGAAATATATTGGCTGATCTTAAAGGTCTCCGTTTTTCTCATTTCTTTTCCTGCCTGTTTACCTGGAAATATGCAAATATCCAGTAATTTTCTCATGCATGAATTTTCGTTTTATTTCCTAACATGGTTCATTTGCTTATTTTTTTTTTTTTTTAGTTTTTAGTTTATATATGAAAGATTTATTTTGATATTATTATTGCTCTTAAACTTCTCTTGTAGTTTTTCTTCTTTTCCTTTCCTCACTAGGCTATTATCCTTGTTGGAGCCCTCGGGCTTATAGCATCCTGCTTTTCCAACTAGGGTTGTAGCTTAGCTAATAATAATAATAATAATAATAATGATAATGATAATGATAATGATGATGAAGAAGAAGAAGAAGAAGAAGAAGAAGTCGGTATAACTACATATATTTTTTCAATACTATTTCCATTCTATTATAAAAAAAAAAAAAAAAAAGACTAATTTTATGCTTCACTGTTAATGCATATATTACTTTTATTACATTATTATTATTATTATTATTATTATTACCTCCGCGAACGAAGTTGGAAGGAGGTTATGTTTTATCCCCTGTTAGTGTGTTTGTGTGTGTGTTTGTTTGTGAACAGCTTCTTGGCAACAATTTTAATCGCAGAGTAATGAAACTTGCGGGGATTAACTATTATGTGAAAAAATGGAAATTATTCAATTCTGGAAGGTCAAGGTCAAAGGTCAAGGTCACGGTCAAGCAAAATGTCCAATTCACGTAATCAGCAATAAGTTTGGATAGGCGTTGTCACAGACTTCATTGTTGCTGCTATTCTAATGATACAACATTGAAATTGGAAACATATATGATTGTGATTGGGAATTGGTGTTCCAGACAGCCCAGCATTCCAAGCCGTTCCCACTAATGTAGATGAAATACTTCTGGGTAAAATATATACTTTTAAATATTTTATTCCTGAATTCTTAGTGCGTCCAGGGCAAGAGAAGTGAATATCATGTTGAGAGAATGGAAAATGGCTGTGCTGAAGATGATGAATGCAAGAGTTGATGGGAGAAGTACAAGAGGAAGGCCAAGTTTTGGTGGATGGATGGAGTGAAGAAAGCTCTGGGTGTTAGGAGGAGAGATGTAAGAGAGGCAAGGGAGTATGCTACAAATGGGAACGAATAGCAAGCGATTGTGACGCAGTTCCGGTAGGCCCTGCTGCTTCCTCCGGTCGCCTTGGATGACCGCGGAGGTAGCCGCAGTAGGGGATTCAGCGTTATGAAGCTTCATCTATGATGGATAACGGAGGAGTGTGGGCTGTGGCATCCCTAGCATTACCAACCAAACTCGGCTGAATCCCTCGTCAGGCTTGGGGGAACGAATAGAAGAAAAGTCGCCTTTTGTTCTTTTTTATATGTCGGCTAACCAGGCCCCCACCCCCCACCCCCCAAATAAAAAATGGGGGAAGTGCCTTGGTAAATTTCTAAGAGAACAAGTCAACTAGTTAAAGAAAAATTATTCCTGGTTTATAGGAAATTGTAAGCTAATTTTTTCTTAAAGCTGACGGGATCAAATTAGTCGAAAAAAAGGAAAATTTTTTAAGCGTTTACCATATAACAAGAGGAAAAGTGACTTTTTTTATAATTACTCTATTCAGTGGAATCATTTATTTAGTTCCTAATAGTTAGAGTGTAATCTTGAAGAAAGGGTAACAGTAATTTTATTTATATTATGGTAATAAATGTTATGAACATTGCCATAAAGTGTTTTCATTTGATTGTTTATTAATTCTCTTGTAGTTTATTTATACCTTTATTTCCTTCCCTTACGGGGCTATTTTTCCCGGTTGGATCCCTTGGTCTTATAGTATCCTGCTTTTCCAACTAGAATTATAGCTTAGCTAGTAATAATAATAATAATAGTAATGATAATAATAATAATAATAATAATAATGATAATAATAATAATAATTATAATAATACCATCAACTACAACAACAACAACAACAATAATAATAATAATAATAATAATAATAATAATAATAATAATAATAATAATACAAGTAGTCGGTATTTGGCTTCATTTTAGGAACTAAATTGAAGGTGAAAATGAATAGTGTTTATCGCTACATAACATTTCCTTGTTCAATGTTGTTGTTTATGTTTGTTTACGTTTGTTAACTAACGCTAATGTTATTTACTTGATGATGCTTCCATTTCCTCTCCTATTCGTACGAGACCCCTCAAGCTCATAGCAACCCCTATGAAATCTATCTTGTTATTTTCAGTTTACCTTCACTTCAGGGAAAGTCGTGTATTTGGCATTTCCAAAATACAGAAGTTCCTAGACTTAAAAACATTCGGAGATACGAACGCAAATTCAACTGAAGATAACAAAGATAAGATAAAGAAATACTGTAATATAACAAAATTGTATTATTTAATACAGTAAGCAAAATGACATTTGTAATAAGCAGATATCTATTTCATATAAAACCCAATTATTTTTTGAATTTTGTAACTAGAAATTATAGACATGGGATTCAGGTTGGCCCACCCTAGGCCGAAATTTAACAAAATTCGACTTACAAACTGCTTCTTGAAGACCTGCATTTATCGTTTGTGAGCGTTAATGTTAAGCACTAGGCATCTCTCTCTCTCTCTCTCTCTCTCTCTCTCTCTCTCTCTCTCTCTCTCTCTCTCTCTCTCTCTCTCTCTCTCTCTTCGAGTAGGGAAATATCATAAAAGACCACTGTTGCAAGGTGGATTAGAAACATTATTATTTTCTAAAAATAATACATTATTTTGTCGGCACATTGCCTCCATTACATATTAGCTTTTCAATCTTTTTTTTTTTTTTTTTTTGTCCTAAAAATTCAGGGAATAAGTTTTATGAGAAACAAAAAGCATCCATGATTTTCTGCAAAACAGTTGGTCGGAATTCGAAATTCTACAGATGTCAATTTAACGTTTTGCTCTGGCAAATATCCCTATTCCACATACCATTTATTATTAGAAATTTGTTGATTTCTGAACTGAATACATTTGAAATGTTAATTGGGGATAAATAGATCAGTGTCCCACTTTAGAGGATCACTCAGTTGTAGTCTGTACACAGTTCTGACTGATATTATTATTATTATTATTATTATTATTATTATTAGTAGTAGTAGTAGTAGTAGTAGTAGTAGTAGTAGTAGTAGTAGTAGTATCATTATTATTATTATAATCATTACTAGCTATGATACAACCTTGGTTGGAAAAAGCAAGGTGGAAAAATGGCCCAGTGAGGAAAGGAAATAAGGAAATAAATAAACAATTAAGATATTTTAAAAACATTAACAGCAGTACAACAGATATTTCATATATTAACTATAAAAGGACTTATGCCAGCCTGTTCCACATAAAAAATTTTGCTGCAAATTTGACTTTTGAAGTTCAACCGATTCAACTACCCGATTAGGAAGATCATTCCACAACTTGGTCACAGCTGGAATAAAACTTCTAGAATACTGTGTAGTATTTACCTTCATGATGGAGAAGGCCGGACTATTAGAATTAAGCAATTTCACACGAAAATCTTGTATTCATCTCGAAAATGTAATAAAAAGAGAAAATTATACATTTTTCGTTCTCAGTGTCAACTATTGTGTGATAATATTTTTTCATTAAAACCAATAATAGGAAAGATTCGATTTATTTTCCTATTTCCTAGTTGCTTGTGTAGGTTTTGATTAGATCATCATCGTAACTTGATTAAAGGACGTCGTATATAAGGGCTCCTTTTTAATCAGTTATGGTCACTTTACACAAAAATGATATATAACTCACATATCCAGACTACTACTACACACACACACACACACACACACACATATATATATATATATATATATATATATATATATATATATGTATATATACATATATATATTATATATATATATACATTAATTTATGTATATATACATATATATATATATACAGTATATATGTGCGTGTGTGTGAACATTATATATATTTATATATATATATATAGTATATATGTGCGTGTGTGTGTACATTATATATATTTATATATATATATATATATATGTGTGTGTGTGTGTGTGTTTGTTTGTGATAAATCTTCCACAATTAGGCGTGTTTTTCATATTCAAATGAGCCATATATTTTAATACCTTAATGTCTGACAGTGATATAGCATCTAGCCACGTGGCTAAGTACTATGCAACTGTCATACCAGTTTTCCTGGACCAGGGTTCGATTCCCCAGCCGGCCAAAAGATATTTTCTTAGAGTTGATTCCCCCTTGGGTCTCTGATTCCGAGGTATAAGAGAGAATTCGGACATTAAGGTATTAAAATATATGACTTATCTATATATATATATATATATATATATATATATATATATATATATATATATATATATATATTATGGCAGCTGTGACTATGTCTCAACAGAATGACAGGCTGGACATGAATGGTTTATTAATGTGACAGCGCAAGCTTATATACAAAATGGTTGAAGATAACTATTCCATGAAAACTTTAATAATATGAAACATACAATGTCAATCTTGAACAGGTTATTCTAATATCAGTGCGGGAGAGAGCGAGAGATACTGCCGGAGAGAAAAGCACAATCGCATTACATGGCTTCCCCCGTAAAACAAGCATACATGGGAAATAGGGCCTCCTGTCTTAGAGAGGCTATCTATAAGAGGGTTATCTTGCCGGTTTTAGGCGATCAATGGACATCCAGTCTTCTTTGCCATGAATATCAATTAATAAAGCCATCAGCTTGCGAAGAATAATAAGAAAAGGGCCCGTGTAAAGGGCTGTCAGCAGTGTCTTGTAAGTCTGCAGCAGGGAGTAAATTTTCTCAAAATGTGGCATAGGCGCTGAAGATTGTCTGAGGAAAATTCAGCAGGGACAACCATCTGGCTGCCATGCACCATTTCAGCTGCTGAAACATCCAGAGTGTCCTTAGGAATAGTTCCTAAACCAAAAAGAACCCAGGGAAAGTGAGTAAACCAGTTGGAGTCTTTGTAGTGGGACATCAAAGCTGCTTTGAGATTACAATGAAAGTGTTCAACTATTCTGTTGGCTGTAGGGTTACAGGCAGTTATCTGATGTGAGGTGATGTCCACGAGATTTGCTGGTGATATCCACAATGGAGAGCTAAAAGTGGTACCCCTGTCAGAAATAATATGCTCAGGGATACCAAATCTCTATCTTCCGGCCGAGTCGAGCTGTCAATGACAGTAGACAGGTAACGGTGTCCTTGTGATGTGGGTATGGGGCTGATGATATCAACTTGAATGTGGGCAAAACGATGTTGAGGCTCAGGAAAGGTGACCAGTCGTGAATACATGTGTACAGGTGCGGATTCTCCTTAGCATTCTTAGTAATACCATGACAAATGAACTTAGTCTTCAGTAGCTGTGCAGTAGGTCGGTGTGAAAGATGTTATAGGCGATGGATTCAATCAAACACCTGTTGTCGCATGGGGGCAGGTATCCACGGGCATGTCCTACCAGTTTTTATGTCACAGAGAAGGGTGGCATTGGAGTCGTCGAGGGTGATGTCTTCCCAATGAAGAGATGTGTAGGACGTCCTGCAGGCTTTGTATTCTGGATCTTTTTGCAGGACTTCTGCCAAGACGTTGTAATCCAATCTCAGATGAATGGCGGCCAAAATGTTCCTTGACAGGATATCTGATATGGTATTCATTTTACAAGGGATGTGTTGAAGGGGGCAGTTGTATTCAGCCAAGGGAGAGAGATGTCGATGTTAACTGGTAGACCAGGCATCGGACAATTGATTGAAGGTGTGCACCAAGGACATTTGGTCCATGTGAATGACGAAGGGTGAACTTTCTAAGATTTGGCGAAAGTGGTGGACAGCCAAATGCAATGCCAGCAATTCGCAGTCAAAGGACAAAATGAGCCGTTTACCACCTGCTCGAGTACTGCATCAATAGCGACGTCACTGATATTGGTAGTAGCAAAGAAAGGGGCATCTGGCACAGGAGTTATGCGAGCAGCAGTGGTTGATAGGGCATTTTTTGCGTTGCAGATGGTCGTCTCCTGAAGAGGACTTCAACTTCAGGTCTTTTGGCTTACCCTTGAAGGAGCCATAGAGGGAGGCAAGAGTGTCAGTAAAGACTGGCAAGAAGAGTGATAATAGTATATCATGTCCAAGAATTCTTGTAGTGCTTTGACAGTCAAGGGTGTGGGAAAGTTCTGAACAGCTGATACCTTTTCAGGGAGAGGGGGAGACACCTTCAGGAGTGACGCAATGCCATAATAACGGTACTTCATTGGCACCAAAGCTACACATGTCATATTGGACAACAAGGTCATTATGTTGTAGGCAGGCGAGAACAATGCGTACATAACGGAGGTGTTCCTCTTTGGAGGAAGAGAACACAAGATGCCATTCATGAGGTGTTGAAGAATGGCCCCAGTATTACGAAGGCAAAAACAGAAGTAATTGAATGTGTATGTGACAAAGGGGATGGTGAAGGCAGTCTTGAAGATATTTTCTGGGTTCATGAGCACTTGATAATAACCCTTCAGCAGGTCAAGAATGGAGAATGCCTTCACTTTGTGTAAGCAGGAGGTAACTTCGGCAATGTTGGGGAGGTGGTTGTGATTTTGTTCTGTCTGCATGTTCAGATGTCTGTAATCCCCAAAAGGGTGCAAGAAGCCATCTTTCTTCAGGACGATGTGTAGGGGTGACGACCATGGGCTTGAGGTCTTTTAACAAAGACCCATTTCTTCGGATTCAGTGAACGTTCTTTTAGAAGCTCCTAAACAATCCAGAGCCAGACGCCTGAATCTGGTAAACACCAGGGGTGCAGTTGTCTTCATATGGTGATAAATACCGTGCTTGTTAACTGTGGGTCTTTGGCAAAGTTCTAGTTGGAAGACTTCTTGGTATGACTTGAAGAGGTGGGTGTAAGCATCCATGGGTGCGCTGATGTGGAGTGTGATGTTGAAGAGGTGTCAATGATTATGAGACTGTGTTAACTAAACATCAACATACCGCATCAACCAGGAGGTAGAAAGGGGCAAGGGAATCTGCACCAATTATTGGCCATTCTATGTCAGCAGTGAGAAACTTCCAATGGTATTTTGCCCTCCCAAACTATAGTGTGAGTGTCCTGTACCTATGTGGGGACCTCAGATCCTTTGGCAGCTAACAGGCAGAGATCAGCAGACTTAAAATGACTTCATCGTGACCTAGAGAGAGACATTGGTAGATGGGAACAGCAAGCATCAGTGTCTACCAAAAACCACACGCTAGTACCTGCATTATGTAAAAAGATAAGATTAGTGGCAGTTGAGGCCACCACTACAAACAGTGCCCTACTTACAAGTTTTTTAGCAACTGACAACCGTCCACACATTTCTTTGCAGCAGCCCAAATTTGGAGTGTAGTAGCTTAACTGCAGCCAAGTGGCTGTAGAATTTGTTAGCTGGGGTGTGAGCAAGGGGGAGAATATATGGGTGGTAGGTAGCTATGTTACTGCTCCATCATGTCACTGGGCAGGTGTCTGTGTCCTACCACATTAACATCAGCTTCAGTCAGTGTTGAACGGTTGTCCTCGTCATCAGGATTGGAGGCAGGTTAGGTTTTGAAGATGGTGAAGTGGCTGTCCATAAGGGCGTCAACTTTTGTTTTCAGTTCATTCATGGGCAACGTATCAACATTGAGAATGGTGGCGCGTACAAATTTGGGTAGGCGTCATACCCAAAGGGCCCAAAGTAAGTTCAATTCCAGAGGAGAGCCCTATGCAGCAGATTGCAGGCAAGCAATACCGGTCATTTCTATGAGAGTGAGTGAAGCCTTTTGGTTTCCCAACAGTTTTTGGAAGATTTGAAACAGGTTGGCCATACAGCATCTGGTAATGGTGAGTACTGCTCCAGAAGGTATGTTTTGAGGACATTATACTCTATTGGGGCGTCCCCTTAATGTCAAAGCCAACTGGAGATTTCCGGAAAAGAGTCCTCAGTGATTGCCGCGAGGACATAGTCTGCTTTGCTTCTTGAGTGAGTAATGCCCTTGATGCAAAACTGAACTTTAGCATGCTGAAACCAGCCAAATGCTTTTCCAAAAGCAAATAGCAGCAGTTTAATTAATGCTGCTTAGATAGAAGAGTCAGGTTCTGCCAATCAGAACTGAGTAACTACCTGATATATGATTTACTTCACAGGTCTACAGGAGTCAATAGCAATGTGAAAAAGCGCTATTTTTATCCAGGAATTGATTTCTGTCCCATTCATTTGTTAGGCGATAATGATTGATCGTGCATGTGTAAGATAAAGAAATGGGGATTTACAGAAGATTGACAGCCTCCTGGCTAGTACACTGGTAACGTGTTTGCCTAGCTGTTTACTGGGGAGGCCACTGCTGTGGTTGGGCACCACATGGGGTGTTTGGCTTCCCCAGCTGACTTTCTGGTGAGCATCTATTCTGATGAAACTGTAACTGAAACCAGAAACCTTTAACAGTGTTTACTTTTTGCTTTAATACCTATTTTTCTTCGGACACACCATTCCCTGTGCTGTACTGCATTTTGTGAATAAGTAAATGTATTTTAATGAGATTACTTAACATTCATGAAGATGGCAGATTAAATATTTCTCCAAGAATTCTTGGATATCGGATCTTTCATATTTTCTTATTTCATCCTCCGGATTTGCAGTTGACTTTCCTTGAGCTGGCTTTAAAAGTAATTTAAAAGTTATTTACCAGAAATTCCGTATCTAATCTTGCACTAAAGAGTAATTTAACTTTAAATGTTCCTCGCCCTTCTCCCTAACTTATAAGATGAATAGCATTTTGGTTTGAGTGAAAGTAAGATCATCAGTCTCCCCTTATATTCCACTTGTATTAATTCATACAGTTTCAAAGACTTTCAAAATCAAAATAGGTTTTCTAATTCTTTGGAAGACTTAGAGAGAATGTCTCCCCGTTTTCTGTATTCTGTATATACCGTATATATATATATATATATATATATATATATATATATATATATATATATATGATAAATTTTGCACATTTAAACGTGTTTTTCCTATTCAAATAAGCCATATATTGTAATAGCTTGACGTCTGGGTTCTCTTATCAACCTTAGGATCAGAGTTGCAAGGCGGAACCACACAAAGACAATAGCTTCTGGCCTGCCAGGGATTCGAACACTAGGTCCAGGAAGCTGACATAACAGTCACGAGCTACGACGGTTAAGATAGGTAGATTTCAATTCTAAGTACAAAAAAAAAAAAAACCTGAATTGGACAGGTATATGTACAGAAGAATTCTCATTAACTTTTATCTTCGTGGCTAAATAGTATGTAACTGTCATGCCAGCTTCCTGGCCGGCCAGAAGCTACTGCCTTTGAGTGATTCCGCCTTGGGACTCTGATCCTGAGGTCGATAAGAGAATCCAGACATTAATGTATTGAAATATATGGCTTGTTTGAATATATATATATATATATATATATATATATATATATATATATGTATATATATATATATGTATATGTATATGTATATATATATATATATATATATATATATATGTGTGTGTGTGTGTGTGTGTGTGTTACATCTTTTTCCTCTATGATGTTACTTTTTTCAACTACTAAAACTGACACTTTTGTTCGGGTGGGGAAGTTTGAAAAGGCTCTGACGGTCGGGCTTCTGATTGATTGATGTCAAGTCTAAGAACAGATTCCTGAATTCGACAGATATATGCCCAGTGGACTTCAAATTAACTTATATCTCTCTAAATAGCTTGATTTGTAAAGTCGTCCTGCTGGTATTGTTTCGGCTCAGGGCATAGGTTCGAATATCGTTTATTCAAATAAGTTTCAAATATCCCTTAGTATCGAATTTGCTCTGCCTTTGGGATCTCGAACACTTTGGGAAATTTCTATAATGATCAATATTTATATCTTGGCCAAGGATTCGAACCTATGACCGATAGAAATAAGGATAAACATTTGACTGTATAGACCAGCATAACCTTTATTCCCATTCATATCGCTTTCTTATAAAACCTTTTTAGTACTTTGAAAAAATCTCGATTCACCTTTCTTGACATCCAACAACGTATCATCTTTTTTAGCCTTTCCATCAAATCAAAAATGTTAAAAAAATGGAAACCTTTCTTGTGAA
Source organism: Palaemon carinicauda (assembly GCF_036898095.1). Lineage (NCBI taxonomy): Eukaryota > Metazoa > Arthropoda > Malacostraca > Decapoda > Palaemonidae > Palaemon > Palaemon carinicauda. Next base: position 12,708,552 of record NC_090746.1, read on the forward strand.
TTATTGGCAATGATTTAAACGTTAAAGAAGAAACTCTTCCTTTGATACAAACATTTGTGTAAGAGCAAAACATTTATATGTTCATTAATCCCAGAGACATCATAATCATGTATGCTTACATTTCTGTCTTTCCAAACTAATTTATTATCTTCAAATCTATGCCTAACACCAAATTCCTTAAAAACATCACGATGAATATTCGTACGAATAAAAATAAATGTTGACAAATAATTGTCATATATCTTTCTTAGCTTAATGCAACATCCACACTTGACCTATATAAATGAACATTGGCTCTTTTTGTTATAGGTATACTCTGTCTCCTCTGATTCATTTGCAGAGATCATCAGCCTCCCTGTCTTGTAGGTGGTCTCTCTCTCTCTCTCTCTCTCTCTCTCTCTCTCTCTCTCTCTCTCTCTCTCTCTCTCTCTCTCTCTCCTGGCGTTGCATTTTTTTAATCCACACCAGCTGTTTCTTCCACACATCTACTGTATATTTATCTATTCAACTCCTGCTGTTATTTACCATAATCTACAGCAATCCTGCCCAATCGGCTTAACACTCGATTGCAAAGAGTTATGAATTAAACTTATATATATATATATATATATATATATATATATATATATATATATATATATATATATATATATATATGTATGTATTTGTTTATACATATTTATATGTTTGTATATATATATATATATATATGTGTGTTTATATATACATATATATATATATATATATATATATACATACATACATACATATATGCCTGAATTCAATTTATGCATTGGGGGCAGTAAAAACCCATTCATTTTCACTATGAAGTAAAAGTTAGATAAGTTTGGACAGCGCAAAGGAAGAAAGGATGCAGGACGGTGGTTAAGTCGAAGGATATATAGCTAGAGGTCGATGGAACACTGCAAACGCTCTTAAGCAATGACTGCAGTTCACCACATGAAGTGTACTGAAGACAGTACCCTCCTCCTACAGGGCTTATCTATACCTCTATTTCATTTAGGAAATAATTGTGCAGAACGCCTTGGTTCATATTTGAGTGTATGAAAATCCACGCCAATTATTACATGTTAAAGTCAAAGGTCAAGGTCAAGAAATAAGCTACCGTGGAGGAGATCTGCGCTCTACTGAGTGCCCGTCTTGTTATACCTATTTCATTTATTAAATAATTATGGAAAACATTTTGAGATAAAGTCTAGTCAATAAAGGGTAGTAGGTTGGCCAAGGCACCAGCCACCCGTTGAGATACTACCGTTAGAGAGTTTGGGGTCTTTTGACTGGCCAGACAATACTATATTGGATCCTTCTCTCTGGTTACGGTTCATTTTCTTTGCCTACACACAGACTGAATAGTCTGGCCTATTGTTTACATATTCTCCTCTGTCCTCATACACCTGACAACACAGATTACCAAACAATTCTTCTTCACTCAAGGGGTTAACTACTACACTGTAATTGTTCAGTGCTACTTTCCTCTTGGCAAGGCTAGAAGAGACTCTTTAGCTATGGTAAGCCGCTCTTTTAGGAGAAGGACACTCCGGAATCAAACAATGGTTCTCTAGTCTTGGGTAGTGGCATAACCTCTGTACCATGGTCTTCCACTGCCTTGGGTTAGAGTTCTCTTGCTTGAGGGTACACTCGAGCACACTCTGTTATCTTATTTGTCTTCCTCTTGTTTTGTTGAAGTTTTATATTTTTATAGGAGATATTTATTTTAATGTTGTTACTCTTCTTAAAATATTTAATTTCCCGTTTTTCCTTTCCTCACTGGGCTATTTTCCCTGTTATAGCCCCTGGGCTTATAGCATCCTGCTTTTCCAATTAGGCTTGTAGCTTAGCAAGTTATAATAATAATAATAATGATGATAAAAATAATTATATATCGCACGATACAATATAAAAAGAAAATCATATGATAGTGATTCCGGAAATTAATTCGCCGGAAATTACATAAATATTAGGCTGTGTATATATATATATATATATATATATATATATATATATATATATATATATATATATATATATATATCAGTTTAGTGAGATTTTTTTTACAGTATGGACATGAGTCATGGTATAACAATGAAACAATCTCCAACATATATAGTAAATTTGAGAACAAGGCCCTCAGAATAATATTTGGAGTTAAGTGGCGGGACATGATTAGAAATTAAACTATAAGAGAGATTACTCGAGTGCCATATGTGGATGAGATCATGGTGAGGGGTAGATGGAGATGGTTTGGCCATGCTCTTCACACTCACCAAGAGAGATTAGTTCACCAAACGTTCAGCTAGGCTCCACAATGCACTAGAAGAGTTGGGGAACCCAGGCCTACATGGCTGAGGGCTATGAAACGTAAAGTAGGAGATAATGAATGGAGAATATTGAATGAAAAGCTCAAGATAGATACGACTAGCGAAATCTAACTGAGGCCCTTTGCGTCAATAGGCGAAGAAGGAGGTGATGATGATTCTGGTAAAATTTCCCTTCTTTTTAGTAGCTCATCGAACGAAATATCTTTCGTGTGAAACTAATAAAGATAAGACAAATTGTTTTTGAGGTAAAACATAGAACACAAGACAGCAAGAAGCAGAGCATCATGTGAACGTTAAACAAACAACAATCATCCGTCAGTCAGGATTTGCTCTTCAACCCTTCTCTTCTTCCTTTCGGATCCCAGGCTGAAGCTTATGATCACTTCCCCTTTCACTCGTCATTCCACTTGTTACTAAACATGAAGCCTTCTCCTCGTATGCTCTCTGTTGATTATTATTCTTTCCTGGATCGTTTGCATCTTGAAAGTGCTCTCATATGATGTTCAAGGGAATACCTCAGAAATTACCTCAAATTTCGAAAAATTACCTTAAACTCCAAAAGAAAAAAAATCATGAAAACGCAAAACAGTTATATAATGATTAACAAAAACTCTCTTTTTGTGAAAAATCTGTTGAATTCCAGATACGTAATGTTACATTATAATAAAAAGATTACCGTATGAAAAAAAATTACCTTGAAAATACCATTACTCAAGAATTCCCTAAAATCAACCAAAATTACCCAATCTGAGGTATTTACCTTGAAAATGAGAGCACTAATCTTGAATATCTTTGCCTTTCTTTTGAGTCACGTCAATGCTATTGCTTTCATTTAAAGTCCGCTCATGAATGGCTGAGGTAAGGGACAGTGGCATTGCCCTATCAAGCAGGACAATGCCCTAGAAACTGATCTTATATACATATGATCAGCACCCAAGCCCCCTCTCCACCGAAATTAGGACCAAGGAAAACCAGGCAATGGCTGCTGATGACTCAGCAGATAAACCTATAGGCTCCCCCAAATCCTCATCCTTAGCTCACAAGGATGGTGAGGTTTCAGCGACCAAAGGAACTAACTATTTTGAGCGATACTCGAACCCCAGTCTGGCGATCACCAGTCAGGGACGTTACCATATCGGCCAGCACAACCCACATGCAAAAAGAAAGAGAATGAATATCGGTAGAAAACTAAATGTTCATGTTCACGTGTGCATGTTTGCATTGGTAGCTGCCTTTAATATAATCGTAGTAGTGTAACGAATCCAACATATTTTTCACCCAACCCTCAACGAATAGCAGGTTGTTGCTTAACGCGTCCCCACACTGAGATCAGATATTTTGTTTCTTTCTACGTGTATTTGACGATAAAGCAATAAATCACGTGTATGACTATGACTAAAATTGTAGGGACATCAATGTCGATTTAATTTCTTCTAAATTATTGATCAAATGCTAACTTATCGGTTACGATGCCAAATGAACAACAACAACAACAAAAAGTTATAACTAAAACCCTTCCTCCTCTTGCTTGAGGGTACACTCGTGCACACTATTCTATCTTGTTTCTCTTCCTCTTGTTTTGTTAAAGTTTTTATAGTTTATATAAGAAATGTATAGATTAATGTTGATTTTGTTCTTGAAATATTTTATTTTTCCTTGTTTCCTTTCCTCACTGGGCCATTTTCCCTGTTGTAGGTATTTGGCTTATAACATCCTGCTTTTCCAACTAGGGTTGTAGCTTAACAACAACAACAACAAAAACAATAATAATAATAATAATAATAATAATAATAATAATAAAGGGCGGCCTTGAAATGGGTATCAAGATCAATTAACATGTACATGAGCAGATTATGATTAAATACAGATAACATACATTCGCTACACATTCACTTCCACCGTTCCACGCTGCGTACAGTACATTTGTCTGTGGAATTGTTTGTCAGCGCAAGTGAAAGGGTAGCAAACATTATTCTGAGTGAAGATAAATGGTGGGCTGACCGTCTTAGACATCCGGAGAGGGCTTAGCACAAACTGATCAATAAATAGGGGCGAGGAGCATCCATAACCTGTTCTATTTCTTTCTTTTTCTTTTGGCGATGCTTCACGTGCATGAAGTGCAATCAATACCTGTTTTTGCTAACAATAATTAACGATAAATGGATTGAGATGACGGAAAAGGAGTTTGATAGATAATCGCCATGAATTATTGAAGAATTAAGTCAAGGCCTATTTGAAATGTAGCTTACTTAAGAGGTTAAAGGTTTCAGTTCCATCAGAATAGACGGTCACCAGAACGTCAGCAAGCCTAAACCCTCACTATGGTGGCAAACCACAACAGTAGCCTCCCTAGTAAACAGCTTCTTAAATTCACGGTTCCGGCTCGGATTGATCTGCTGCCATGCGAATGCTAGTCGGAGAGGTTACCACTGGTTACATGCAATCACTTTACAAGAGGAAAATTTTTGCTCTGATATACTGTAAATAGGACATAGGTCCAGGAAATAGTTTCCCCCTAAAAGGATATTGATATTCCCTGAGTGAATCTGCTTCCCCCCCTAGCGCGTTCCTAACACGTCCGTGAATGTGCATCTATATCATGGCCTTAACATCATGATCTGCATCCCGGTGAGATTCATCTTACCCCATCGACTTAACGAAGAGGACTACCAGTAATCTATAATCAAAGAGAGCGAGAGAAGACTAAGAGAGATGCCACTGCAATTTATGAGCATCAGAATGTCAAGGCCGAATATAAATCCGAGGGTAATGTTCCATGCATTACATTTTCAATGTTGTCTTCTTGCCATTGATCTTTGTAAGAGATGAATGTGTTCACGGATGTAAAGCTATTGAGGCCGATGTTTATTAGATTTAAAGGTTTAAAGGCTGCTCATGAATGTCAGAGGCAATAGACAGTGATATTGCCCTAGCAAGCAGGACAATGCCTAAGAGACTGACCATATATATATATATATATATATATATATATATATATATATATGATCAACGCCCAGTCCCCTCCCCCTCTCCACCCACGCCAGGACCAAGAATGGCCAGGCAATGGCTATTGATGATCCTGCAGATAGGCCTATAGGCTACCCCAACCCCCTCATTCTTAGCTCACAAGGATGGTGAGGTTGCAGCGACCAAAGGAACTAACGAATTTGAGCGGGACTCGAACCCCAGTCTGGCGATCACCAGTCAGGGACGCTACCACACATACCACCACAACTCTAAGAAAATAAGTGTGTTAGTCGAGAAGAAAGAAAGAAGGTGAGAAGGGGTAGGAGCCCTACCTTATTACAAAGTTAGACAAGAAAAGAACACGTTTATAATCAGAACTCTCTCTCTCTCTCTCTCTCTCTCTCTCTCTCTCTCTCTCTCTCTCTCTCTCTCTCTCTCTCTCTCTGCCCACAACCACTTAAAGAAGATCTTTCGATACATATGAAAACTGGTGAACCATGGTAAATGTGATTCAGTGCTCCAAAAACTGTAATAATTCAATATCGCTGAGGCGTGTTCTCTATTTTTCTGCTTGAGAATATATCAAGCTTTAATCTCCTTAAACTCTTCTTAACCGGTTGCTTTTCTTATACATTTGAATAACGCCCTTCTTTCTACTAAAGTAGATTATTCAAATTCAGATAGGTCACTCTGGAGACGTGTTGCCTACATTGAGGTACCCAGTTCCATTCAGGGATCCGAGTCTAAAAAAATGTCTCAGAACAATTTAAAATTAGGAGGGAAAGATTAAGAGGTTAACCTTTTTAGCTCTTTTTTTTTTTTTTTTTTTTTTTTTTTTGTCTCGTGCTAGGTTTCCTTCCAAAGATTTAGGTTTCTAACGTTACAATGTCCTCTTCATAGAGGACTTAAGTACTATTATTATTATTATTATTATTATTATTATTATTATTATTATTACTATTATTTAGCAAATTATAGCCCTAGTTGGAAAAGCAAGATGCTATAAGCACAAAGGCTCCAACCGGGAAATTAGTTGTGAGGAAAGGGAACAAGGAAATAAATAAACTACAAGAGAAGTAATAAACATTAAAAATAAAATATTTTAAGAGCAGTAACAACATTAAATTAGATTTTTTATATATAAACTATAAAGCTTTAAAAAAAAAAAAAAAAAAAAAAAAACAGGGACAGAAACAAGATAGAATAGTGTGCCCGAGTGTACCATCAAGCAATAGAACTATCCAAGACTGTGGAAGGCCATGGTTTAGAGTCTATAGTTTGATTTTGGAGTGTCCTTCTCCTAGAAGAGCTGCTCACCATAGCTAAAGTCTCTTCTACCCTTACTAAGAGGAAAATGGCCACTGAACTATTTAACTGCAGTAGTTAACCGCTTGAGCGACGAAGAATTGGTTGGTAATCTCAGTGTTGTCAGATGTATGAGGACAGAGGAGAATGTGGACAGAATAAGCCAGACAATTCGATGAATGTGTAGGCAAAGACAAAATTCGTCGTAACCAGAGAGAGGGATCCAATGAAGTATTGTCTGGATAGTCAAAGGACCCAATAACTCTCTTGCAGTAGTATCTCAACGCGTGGCTGGTGCCCTGACCAACGTTCTACAAGCAGCTATCCGCCTTTTACGTGATCTTCCTATATTCTATTAAAATCACAGATACTCATACTACATACACAAGAAAAAGTACCATTTATGCTTGATTAGTTATTGATTCCTATTGAGTAACAAGTTTCTCATTCACATTATAGTTTTACACTGAATTATCAGTTCGAGTCAACCATGTTAATAATCTTGGATACTGTCTCTTCTCGAGTTTTTATCGAATCTTTCCATGGACCGATTTTGGAAGCAGTTTTGCCGCCACTTTATGAAAGGAGTTTATCATTCTCATATTTACTGCTCCTGTCGTTTGATAAATGTTGGTAAATATAAGAGAGATGTTAAGGTAAGAAATTGCTATTCATATCATGATAAAGTTTTCTTGCTTGAGGGCACGCTCGGGCACACTATTCTATCTTATTTCTCTTCCTCTTGTTTTGTTAAAGTTTTTATAGTTAACATATAAAGTATTTATTTTATTGTCATTGTTCTTAGTTTTTTATTTCAATTGTTAATTACTTTTCTTATTTCCTTGTTTCCTTTCCTCACCGGGCTATTTTCCTTGTAGGAACCTCTGGGCTTATAGCATCCTGCTTTTCCAAAACTAGGGTTGTAGCTTAGCAAGTAATAATAATAATAATAATAATAATAATAATAATAATAATAATAATAATAATAGTAATAATGATAAGAGAGACTTTGATTCAGGAACGGAAGGCGCTTAGAATATTCACATTGAAATCCTATGTCATAAGCTCTCCCAAAATAACCTTCACTGCAGATTAATTATTATCATTCTCCAGTCATAATATAAACATTATTAAGAAATAGAATAGCTAAGAGTCGTTTACAATACAAGTATACTTTCCTTCCGTTGGTCATTTTCACTTTGCATGGCGGAACTCTATTGTTATGCTAAATGGAAAATACATTATTCAAATTATACCATACGTCCTTATACATATCACTAGTGTATGTGATCGTTAAAAAGAACGGCTAAATATTTATATAGACATATATACACACACGCACACAGATATATTCACCTTTCCCCAACCACCCCTGTTTGTAATTAAAACACACTAATTTGGGCAATTTGTAGATGACTGTTTTCCGAGTGGTTACCGCGCAACGTTTCAGGAATATATATATATATATATATATATATATATATATATATATGTGTGTGTGTGTGTGTGTGTGTGTCCGAGTGCACCCTCAAGCAAGAGAACTGTACTCCAAGACAGTGAACGACCATGGCACAGAGGCTATGGCACTATACAAGATATGAAAATATTGGGTTGATTTCGGAGTGTCCTCTTAGAAGAACTGAGACCTTAGCTAAAGCGTCTCTTCTACCCATACCAAGAGGAAAGTAGCCACTGAATGAATAACTACAGTGCTGTAGTTAACCCCTTGGATGAAGAAGAATTGTTTGGTCATCTCAGTGCTGTCAGATGTATGGTTTTTTTTTTCTGGTCTAGTTTTAGTGGTAAGGGATTATCTGTGATTTGAAGACGGATGCTATTTTTTCCACATTTTGGTTACTGTGATGATATTTAAGATTAATCCTTTATCTTAATTTAAGGGCTGTTTTCTAGTACTTTTCACGTAGGGGAACCCTAATCTCTGTCTACATAACCTACAAAATCAGTTTATCGTATATATTCTTAGGTATTTTCCATATCACAATACATAATTGGTGTTTATTGTCAGATCCACATGATCGAAGCCGTTAGAGAACAAGAAATTCTTTAGTTTCTTCTTGAATGAAATATTTCTCATTTATCAATGCTCTAGTTTAAATTGTTTTATTAACAGCTAATTGAATATTTACACAGCAACACTTTATGACATCCTTTATCCATGGTATGTATGTTCTGCTAATCTCTTTAACTCAAAATGTTAATCTTTGCAATTTCTTGAATTCACTTTATGGTCATCTGGTTTGTTCAACTTGGGCAGTTTATACATTTTATCTATTGTGAGTTACATTCCTTGGTTAGGTGATTTTCTGGACATTAACCACACACCTTATCATCAGTCTTCAACTTGCAATCTTCTTTCAAAATGTCCATACCTTTGACAATGGTAGCAGGTGATCATGTGGTACTTCGCACATATGAATACCGCATTGCAACATAACTTTGTCGCCATTATCATGAATAGCCCTCCAAACTTCAGGATCACATTCCAACAAGTAGTGGGTAGTCCTACCTGCAGCACTTCTCTTCAATACCACTTATCTTTTCTATGTTTTGAATTTGGTCCAGCCAACTATTTCTTTGAATCAAATCATTTACTACTTTATCTTCATTATTGTGCACATTGCATAACATTATTTTAGGTTTAAATTTTCTAGTTTTCTTATTTCGAGGTCGGCAACCATGGTTTGAATCTGGTTTCCTGCTTCATCTCTGATCTTTACAACGGCAAAATTTACATTTCTATTTGAAGTTGACCTCGTATTTAGAATGGGTATATCCTTAAGTGCATTTTCAACCTTTTTTATGCTGTAAGTGATTGTTATTAATGCTTTAGTTTATTTAATTACTAGCAGTTTTCTCCCTTAGCTTTGTCAGCCTATGTCATTTTCTAATTTTTGAAGTGTTAACTTAATAGACTTCCTATTCTTCACTAGATTATCTACTTTCTCAGGAAGGTCATTTGTTTTCAGATCCGTAGTCTGGGTGGAATTTATTGCATCCGCTGGAAGCACAGCGAGATGGTTTTCCAAATCAGTGATTCACCCTTCATGTTCACCTATATTGAGGTCTCTCTTCATTAGTCTTTCTCTATTTTGGATATATTCGTCAAGGCTATTTTGGCTTCATCTGCACACATAGGACGAAGCCATTTCATTTTTACTAAATCTTCATCACTGATGTTGGCCAGACAGTATTAGATCATTCTCTCTGGTTACGGTTAGTTATCCCTTTACACACACACCGAATAGTCTAGCCTATTCTTTATATATTCTCCTCTATCCTCATTCACCTGATAACAGTGAGATTACCCAAAAATTCTTTTTCTACCAATGGGTTATTGCACTGTAATTGTTCAGTGGCAACTTTCCTCTTGGTAATGGTAGAAGAGACTCTTTAGCTTTGATAAGCAGCTCTTCTAGGAGAAGGAAACTCCAAAATCAAACCATAGTTCTCTAGTCTTGCGTAGTGCCATAGCCTCTGTACCCTGGTCTTCCACTGTCTTGGGTTAGAGTTCTCTTGTTGAGAGTACACTCGGGCACACTATTCTACCTTATTTTTTCTTCCTCTTGATTTGTTAAAGTTTTTATAGTTTATATAGGAGATATTCATTTTGATGTTGTTACTCTTCTTAGAATGTTTTATTTTTCCTTGCTTCCTTTCCTCCCTGGGCCATTTTCCCTGTTGGAGTCCCTGAGCTTATAGCATCCTGCTTTTCCAAATAGGGTTGTAGCTTAGCAAGTAACAATAATGATAATACAGGCACACAAAATTCACATCC
>NC_090746.1:12721458-12756458 GCF_036898095.1 Palaemon carinicauda
AAGTTAGAAGGAGGTTATGTCTTACCCCTTGTTTGTGTGTTTGTTTGTGAACAGCTTCTTGGCCACAATTTTATTCATGGAGTAATGAAACTTGCAGGGATTAATTGTCATGTAAAAAGCTGGAATTGAATAAATTTTGGAAATTCAAAGTTAAAGGTTAAGGTCACGGTCAAGCAGAATGTCCAGTTCACGTAATCAACCATATGTTTGGACATCGTCGTCACAGAAATTTCAAACTTATTTCATATTTGAGAGTATAAAAATGCACGCCAATTAATACATTTCATATTTGAGAGTATAAAAATGCATGCCAATTAATACATGTTAAGGTCAAAGGTCAAGGTCAAGGTCGAGTAAAAGATCAATGAATAAGCTGCCGCGGCGAAGGTCTGCTGGAGTGCCCCTTTAGTTTACATATGAATTTAGTCAATACAAATACAAAAAGTCATACGCTTCACGTGGAAAGTTTGTCATAAAAATATTCCTTTTTATCTTGGTTTAGATCTGTCCTTCAGTAATCCAGGTCACCGTGGTTACACAGATAACAATTACCTAATCTTTTCTTTCCTCTCATACGGAGGTGTAATGAAACTCCTCGGTTTATGAAAAGGACAGGAAGCCAGGCCAAATAACATTTAATTAAAAACTGTCATTCTTTACATTCCTGTGGAAGTGATTTTATGAAAAGCTTCGTTGCGAATGTCGCCTTTCTTATTATTTTTGACGTTGTCTTTTTATTGTTTATATATGACATATCTGTTTTTATCATTGTTGATAGTTTATATATGACATATCTGTTTTTGACGTTGTTGATAGTTTATATAGGACATATCTGTTTTTGACGTTGTTGATAGTTTATATATGACATATCTGTTTTTGACGTTGTTGATAGTTTATATAGGACATATCTGGTTTTGACGTTGTTAATAGTTTATATAGGACATATCTGTTTTTGACGTTGTTGATAGTTTATATAGGACATATCTGTTTTTGACGTTGTTAATAGTTTATATATGACATATCTGTTTTTGACGTTGTTGATAGTTTATATAGGACATATCTGTTTTTGACGTTGTTAATAGTTTATATAGGACATATCTGTTTTTGACGTTGTTGATAGTTTATATAGGACATATCTGTTTTTGACGTTGTTAATAGTTTATATAGGACATATCTGTTTTTGACGTTGTTGATAGTTTATATAGGACATATCTGTTTTTGACATTGTTAATAGTTTATATAGGACATATCTGTTTTTGACGTTGTTGATAGTTTATATAGGACATATCTGTTTTTGACATTGTTAATAGTTTATATAGGACATATCTGTTTTTGACGTTGTTAATAGTTTATATAGGACATATCTGTTTTTGACGTTGTTAATAGTTTATATAGGGCATATCTGTTTTTGACATTGTTAATAGTTTATATAGGACATATCTGTTTTTGACATTGTTAATAGTTTATATAGGACATATCTGTTTTTGACGTTGTTGATAGTTTATATAGGACATATCTGTTTTTGACATTGTTAATAGTTTATATAGGACATATCTGTTTTTGACGTTGTTAATAGTTTATATAGGACATATCTGTTTTTGACGTTGTTAATAGTTTATATAGGGCATATCTGTTTTTGACATTGTTAATAGTTTATATAGGACATATCTGTTTTTGACGTTGTTAATAGTTTATATAGGACATATCTGTTTTTGACGTTGTTAATAGTTTATATAGGACATATCTGTTTTTGACGTTGTTAATAGTTTATATAGGGCATATCTGTTTTTGACATTGTTAATAGTTTATATAGGACATATCTGTTTTTGACGTTGTTAATAGTTTATATAGGACATATCTGTTTTTGACGTTGTTAATAGTTTATATAGGACATATCTGTTTTTGACGTTGTTAATAGTTTATATAGGGCATATCTGTTTTTGACATTGTTAATAGTTTATATAGGACATATCTGTTTTGACATTGTTAGTGTTTTTAGAATGATTTATTGTTAATTTATTCTCATCGTTTATTTATTTCCTTATTTGCTTTCCTCACTGGGCTATTTTTCCCTATTGGAGCCCTTGGGCTTAAAGCATCTTGCTTTTCCAACTAGGGTTGTAGCTTGGCTAGTAGTAATAATAATAATAATAATAATAATAATAATAATATTGCTGATATGAACATTTATTATATGTTTTTACGTTGTTTATATATCAACAGTTTCAGGAGTTTTGAGATGTTATTTTTAACGATTCCATTACGAACAAATGTTTTTACGCTGAACAGGCTGACTTAAGTATTTTTATAGTTTATCTATATGAAAGACCTATTTTTATGTTGTTATTATTTTTAAGATAGTTTATCTTAATTGTACATTATTTCTCATATCGTTTATTCATTTCCTTATTTCCTTTCCTCGCTGTATAGCATCTTGCTTTTCCAACTAGGGTTGTAGCTTAGCTAGTGATAATGATAATTATAATTACTGTTCCTTTACACATAGAGTAATAAGTTTGCTTTCAACTATGAATTAAATCTTATTTTATTATTATTATTATTATTATTATTATTATTATTATTATTACTAGCCAGGCTGCAACCCTAGTTGGAAAAGCAAGATGCTATAAGCCCAAGGGCTCCAATAGCGAAATATAGCCCAGTGAGAAAAGGAGATAAGATATGAGAAATAAATTAACAGTAAAATATTTTTAAAACATTAACAACATTAAAACATATCATTCATATATAACTTATGTCAGCCTGTTCAACATAGAAACATTTGCTGCAAGTTTGAACTTTAGAAGTTCTACTGATTCAACTACACGATTAGGAAGATCATTCCAAAACTTGGTCACAGCTGTAATAAGTAGATGAGACGTTTGTCGATTGTGGAAATTTTAACATGCGTGAATTCGATCTTCCTTTAGCTTTTATTTGAGGACATTCGCTTGGTTTTTCATTATACCATTCAAGATCTTTTCTTTGAGGATCTGTTTGCCACCATGTTTCTTGGCGTTCTTTCCGTCGTGTTCAATACGTAAAGAGAAATTAAATAGTATAGTGTGCCCGAGTATGCCCTCAAGCAGAAGAACTCTAACCTACGACAGTGGAAGACCATGATACAGAGGCTATGGCACTACCCAAAAATAGAGAACAACGGTTTGATTTTGGAGTGTCCTTCTCCTAGATGAGCATGAAAAGCAATTAATTTTCTATTATTTCTTTACTTTGAATATGAAACACTTTAGAATTGATTTTCTTAAAGGCATCTTATGTCGACCATTTTATCCTTACAGGTTCAGTTCTTACTAATATCGAATTCCAAACTGATATTTTCAGAGAGTTTGCTCTCCATAGGGACACTATTTAGAATTTTTATTTTTAATTCACTTCAATTTATCGAATATATTTTGTAGGTCGAACAAACATTAAGGTACCAAAAGCACTCATTCCAAAATTATAATTCCTTCAAAAAAAAAAAAAAATGGCGTAAAGTCTTTATAAGCTTCTTTCGTAAAGTTACATAGGGGAAGTTCATTTATTCCCTCATGGCAGAAACATATTTGTAACTTAAAGAATCAAAACAACTGAAAACAAATCATGTTTACTTATTGAACAGTAGGCCTACAGACTATCACCTTCAACCATGAAATTATTTATGGAAATCTTTAACTTATGTTTTGATAAATAGTTATACAATAGTCTCTTTAACTTTAACAGCAAATGTAGTGGATGATACAGTATAGTTATATCCCAAAATGCATGTTATTGATAAGGATTTTAGAGCGCTATTTTTATATTTAGATAGTTGTCAGTGATATGTAGAGTGAAGGAACTTCCATTAGGCAGGCCTCTATGCTGCGTTATATTTAATATGATGTTCTTGTGCTCGAAAATAAAGAAAAAAAATATTTATAATAATCATAATAATTATAATAATAATAATAATAATAATAATAATAATAAGGATAATAATAATCATGATAATAATCATAATCATAATAATAATATTGATTTTAATATTAATAACAACAACAATAATAATAATAATAATAATAATAATAATAATAATAATAATAATAATAATAATAATAATAATGATAGAAAAAATACTCCTATTATTAATAATACTGATAATACTACTACTACTACTACTATTACTACTACTACTACTACTACTACTACTACTACTACTACTAATAATAATAATAATAATAATAATAATATTTGAAAACATGAAAGAAGTTACAGTCTGTTCTTTTACATTTGCAATATATATCTTCTTATTCTCAAGACATACAGATGTCCCACGGACAGAAAGGAAGCCAGAGTCAGTAAGAGGAGGACCGTTAAGTACCAAAGATCCTTTTTAAATGGGATCCCAAACCCTCAAAGAGCATCATCTGCTGTTCACATATTTAGTAATAGGATACATGACAAACATAGACATACTCTTGACACAATAGTGTTCTCTCTCTCTCTCTCTCTCTCTCTCTCTCTCTCTCTCTCTCTCTCTCTCTCTCTCTCTCTCTCTCTCTCTCTCTCTCTCTCAGCAAATCATTTTTATTATTATTATTATTATTATTATTATTATTATTATTATTACTTGCTAAGCTACAACCCTAGTTGGAAAAGCAGGATGCTATAAACCCAGGGGCTCAAACAGTGAAAATAGCCCAATGAGGAAAGGAAAATAAAATATTTTAAGAACAGTAACAACATTAAAATAGATCTCTCCTACATAAGCTATAAGAACTAGCAAACAAGAGGAAGAGAAATAAGATAGAACAGTGTACTTGAGTGCACCCTCAAGCAAGAGAACTCTAACCCAAGACAGTGGAAGACCATGGTACAGAGGCCATGGCACTAGCCAAGACTAGAGAACATTGGTTTGATTTTGGAGTGTCCTTCTCCTAGAAGAGCTTCTTAGAATAGACTTCCAGCGGATGTAGTAAACAGTAACACGGTAAACAAGTTCAAGAATAAGATACACAAGATTATAAGAACTCTCTAGATACTTAAATTAAATCATTCTACCAAAGAGCAAGTGGAGTCTCCTCGGATGGCCTTAAAAAGTCTTTGAGGCATCCAAACTCTCTCTCTCTCTCTCTCTCTCTCTCTCTCTCTCTCTCTCTCTCTCTCTCTCTCTCTCTCTCTCTCTCTCTCCTTAGCAAATACTTAGAACAGACTTC
The DNA here is from genome assembly GCF_036898095.1 of Palaemon carinicauda. Classification (NCBI taxonomy): domain Eukaryota; kingdom Metazoa; phylum Arthropoda; class Malacostraca; order Decapoda; family Palaemonidae; genus Palaemon; species Palaemon carinicauda. The sequence continues at coordinate 12,726,654 of NC_090746.1, forward strand.
CAGCGGATGTGGTAAACTGTAACACTGTAAACGAGTTCAAGAATAAGTTAGATTAGATCATAAGAACTCTCTTAAATACTTAAATTAAATCATTCTACCAAAGAGCAAATGGAGTCTCCGCGGATGGACTAAAAAGTCTTTGAGACATCCAAAATCCTTGTAACTCTTCTTCGTGGCTGTTTAACTGTCCTCAGACCACTTGAATAGATTTTTTTTAATCGATTAGTCTAATACTAAAAAAAAATGTACTTCTTTTACTGCAAGTTTCAGATTGTTCTGTCTCGCTCAGAAGTCATCTTCAACATGCTTATTTATTTCTTTGTTTATTTTCCTCACTGGGCTATTTTTCCTGTTGGAGCCCATGGTCTGATAGCATCCTGCTTTTCCAATTAGGGCTGTAGCTTAGCTTGTAATAATAATAATAATAATAATAATAATAATAATTCACTTAGACTTACAACATTTTGCTACATTTGAGTTACTCCTCCGATGGTTCAGGTGTTTAACCGTATTAACTGTATTATAAGGTCAGATAGAAAACTTGGTATTATTACAGATTTAACCAAATTCGGATATCTATCATTGTTTTGCTTCATAGCGTATATGTTTTTGATGATTCATAAGAAAAGGTTACTTGAATCTTCCGCAAATTAAGACTTACGGAAATATAATCCTTTTTGCCAGAACATAGGAGCAGTGAGATAATGTTAATAGCGAGCGAAGTGAGCTTAAGGCAGAGCAGAAACTAATAAATAATTAACTCAATTAAGCAACAAGGTACTGTATTTGTAATAATATGATGAAGACAATTAAGAACGACTCGACTCCATAGAAAATGGTTTGAAAAATCACGTTTTCTATGCGTCCAGATTTCAGTCAAACAAAACCTCCAGTGTTTTGACAGTGTTTCATTACTAGATCTCTTAATCTGATTAATTGCGGGAGAAATAAAGGTCAAATTCGTTGTAAAGACATCATTTAGGCTAGAAAAATATATATATTTTCATATCAAGTATCCGAAATTTTTTGAAACTGATTTTACTGGCGTTAGATGGAACCAGTATAGTAGGCTACAAAGCCCCTCTCTCTCTCTCTCTTATCGACGTTGAAACGATTTTCTTCTTCTTTCAGGTGAGGTCATCCACGCACAAAAACACGACGAGGTCACGATGCTCTTCAGCGACATCGTTGGTTTCACGTCCATTTGCTCCACAGCAACACCTTTCATGGTCATCAACATGCTGCAGAGTCTGTACACACAGTTTGATGCTTTTTGCGGACACCTAGACGTTTACAAAGTAGGTATTGATCTTAGAATAAGGAAAAATAATATTTCTTAATTCATGGTATTTTCATTCAATAAGAATTATACTAGGTAACACTAGGTATTCAGTTAATTCTAATAGGCATGTCTTCCCCATCATTAAGCTCAATACTACACAGTATTCTAGAAGATTTATTCCAGCTGTTACCAAGTTGTGGAATGATCTTCTTAATCGGGTAGTTGAATCGGTAGAATTTCAAAACTTCAAATTTGAAGCAAATGTTTTTATGTTGAACAGGCTGGCATGACTCTTTTTATAGTTTATATACGAAAGATGTTTTAATGTTAATGTTCTTAGAATATTGTTTTAATTGTTCATTTCCCCTCGTATAGTTTAGTTACTCCCTTATTTCCTTTCCTCACTGGACTAGTTTTCTCTGTTGGAGCCCTTGGACTTATATCATCCTGCTTTTCCAACTAGGGTTGTAGTTTAGCTAGTAAAATAAAATTGATATTGTATATTCATATAACAGTATCCATCAGACAATCCAGTATTAACAGTTACATGCAGATTTATGGATAAAAAAATTCTGTAGACATAGATTTATATAAATGTTTAACATTTAAAAGATTAATTCTCATTTTGAATCGAAAGTAACCTTGCTATCATTACTGTCCTAAAGCTTTCGGAAGCTTTTAATATAGTCTCTCTCTCTCTCTCTCTCTCTCTCTCTCTCTCTCTCTCTCTCTCTCTCTCTCTCTCTCTCTCTCTACTACTTCGGTCATTTCAATACGATCCTAGTCTTATCTTCTAGCAGAAGGACACTCCAAAATCAAACAATTGTTTTCTAGTCTGGGATAGAGCATGGTCTTACACCCTCCTGGATTAGAGTTCTCTTGCTTGAGGGTACACTTGGCCACAATTTTCTATCATAGTTCTCTTCCTCTTATTATTTTGAAGATTTTACAGTATATATATGAAAGATTTGTGTTAATTTTATTATTCTTAGATTTCTCTTGTAGTATATTTCCTTATTTACTTTCCCCGCTGAGCTATTTTCACTGTTGCGGCCCCTGGGCTTATAGCACCTTGCTTTTTCAACTAAGGTTGTAGCTCAGAAAGTAATAATGATAATGAAAATCCGTAATTGATTAATGAATACTGCGACTACAAGTGTAAGAGAGCCTTTGCATAAACTAAAGGGAGAGGAGGAGAAAGAGGGAGAGTAGAGGAAAATGTAAGACGTTATAAATGATGAGGGTGAAAATGAAAATGATAATTAGTAACGGAGCAAAGCTGAAATTATTAAAGTATCAGAATATCTGTGGCCTTCACCTCTCTTAATGATTAAAATAAATTAAATAATAGGTTTTAGTGTTAAATTCTCCGTATATTAACTCGTACGATTCAGAGGAAGAGACCAAAGGGAGATTTGCATAATTCAGAGAAGAAATGGAAGCTGTGACGAGACAACTCTTTCAAAAAAAAAAAGAAAAAAAAAAACCACACATCCACTAATTCTTATAACTGTGACCACTTGCCAAATTCTGTCTCTGGAAAACCAAAATTCTTTCATTTTAAGTGACCTGCATTAGCCTTGTTATTATACCCATTTGATTTAACCTTTCTAATTCTCTTTAAGGCTTTGAATCGTGTTGCATAACAGTATATTGACAGATACTTATGAATGCAAACAATTATCTGATGAAAAAGCATTATGTATTAAGAAATAATAATGGGAAATTATAACGAATGTATTACCATTAAAAAATGCAATCAATTCTATATATATATATATATATATATATATATATATATATATATATATATATATATATATGTATATATATATAATACATACATACATATATATATATATATATATATATATATATATATATATTTATATATATTACAGATGTAATCTTCTTTAGCACGGAGATAACTTAATGTATGGTAGTTCACATAAAGAAAATTAAAAGATAATGTATATATGTAGAAATGCTCTACAGTTTTTTCCGCCTTTATTTTCTTAATAAACGCTCTAAGAAGAGGTTCAGTGGCGGACGAATCTGTAGAGCATTTCTACATATACACATTTTCTTTTAATTTTCCGTATGTGAACTACCATATATATATATATATATATATATATATATATATATATATATGTATATATTTATATATATATATATATATATATATATATATATATATATATATATATATATATATATATATATATATATATATATATTAGTATCAAGTACAAAACGGCCGACAGAGAGAGTAAAAATATGAAAAACTTGAACAAAGAATAGACACATAGCATGGGAAGCACTCTTAGATAACACAACGTCAGATAATGGTCTTAATGTCAGAGGTCGAGATGCCTGAATCCTCTGCCATAGAGAAGGGTAGTGGTTGTAATTTAAAACATTCAGAAGTCAAAAACATATTTTGGCTATGAATCATTCGGTAACAAAGTGTTATTATTATTATTATTATTATTATTATTATTATTATCATCATCATTACTTTCCAAACTACAATCCTAGTTGGAAAAGTAGGATGCTATAAGCCCATGGGCTCTAACAGAGAAAAAATAGCCCAGTGAGGAAAGGAAATAAGGGAAAAACTACGAGAAGCTTAAAAACAATAATAACATGAAAATAATTCTTTCATATATAAACTATAAAAACTTCAAAATAACAAGAGGAAGAGAAACAAAAAAAGAATAGTGTACCCGAGTCTCATTCTGTACAAAAAGATTTCTTAGAACGGTGTTTAAAAAAAAAAAAAAAACCAGGGCCAACAAGGGTTCACCAATTAATCACACAACAGATTCTTTAAAATATTACCGTTCAACTCTGAACCCGACAAATCATAAGGGCAGTAAGCGTTTGCGCCCATCGAGCTATTTGGGGAACGAGTTTTTGAGGAATTTCATTTCCTGGGGTAATTATCTACACTAGAAGGCCATGTGTTCCTAAGCTGGGAGTGATGGCTTCATACATGTTCGGATCCTTTATATCTAATGAGGATGAGACATGTAGCCTACTGTAGCCCCTTGTCCTGTTCGTAATACTAGGTATGCAGTTCATTCTAGTAGTCATGCCGTCTCCATCATTAAGTTTAATACTACACAGTTTACTAGAAGTTTTATTCCAGCTGTGACCAAGTTGTGGAATGATCTTCCCAATCGGGTTGTTGAATCGGTAGAACTCCAAAAGTTCAAACTTGCAGCAACTCCTTTTATGTTGAACAGGCTGACATGAGTCTTTTTATAATTTATGGAATATCTCTATTGTTGTTGTTAATGTTTTTGAAATATTTTATCTTAACTATTATTTCTCATATCATATATTCATATCCTTATTTCCTTTCTTTACTGGGCAGTGTTTCCTTGTCGTAGCCCTCCGGCTTATAGCATCTTGCTTTTCCAACTATGGTTGTAAGCTACTACTACTACTACTACTACTACTAATAATAATAATAATAATAATGATGATGATGATGATAATTGTGTGATGGCTCCTTCTCCTTTCCCCTCTTGAGTAGGTTTCTCGAAGCTTCTTCCAGGTGTGAGAGAAGCCACTGGATCCACGAGACCCCAAAGGTCTTGCTGGACAGTTATTGATTTCAGGTATAATTAATCAAGTTTTGTTTAGTCTTTACCACGAACAATGCACACCGTGTAGGTAAGCCTACAGTTAACTAGAGTTGTGGTGGCTTACTTGGTAACGTTCCTGATTGGTGATCGCCAGACTGGTTCGTGTCCTGCATAAACTCGTTAGTTCATTTGATTGCTGAGCTAAGGTTGGGGTGTTTGGGAGAACCTATAGGTCTATCTGCTGAATCATCAGCAGCTATTGCGTGGCCCTCCTTGGTCCTAGCTTGGGTGGAGAGGGGCTGGGGCGCTGATCGTATGTATATATGGCCAGTCTCAAGGGCATTGTCCTGCTTGATAAGGCAATATCACTGTCTCTTGCCTCTGCAATTCATAAGTAGCCTTCAAACGAGAGTTGGTATTTTCATACAATTATCTTATATCTAAAACAGGCGGAAGAAAGATAGATAAAGATCGTAAATAGGGAATACAAAATCTCTAATAATAATCAGGATAGGTGAAAACATCATTTGAAACGGAAGTCTTTGGATTATGTTCATAATGCACACATACATAAAAACGTTTCTTCCTCTTGCAATAACTTTCATGTTCCTATTTTTTTATTGTTATTGTTAACGATATTCTATTATTATTTTTTTTATGTTATAAAAATTTTTAACTAGCATTTACTTACATAATATAGAGGGTTAACAGTTAATTAGAAAGAATATTATGTAAATATCTAGTTACTGGAGTAATCACTGTTCTAACTGATCGGTACATGCTCACGTCTTTCACAAAAGTTGCGGGGCATGGTGTATCATATCTCTTAACTTTTGAAAATACAAAAGAGGATCTTCAGCATCTTCTGATTGTATGGCCCCTGTCATAAACCTACTTGAAGATATACACAACAGCCTTGTCTAAGGCTAAACTTGTAGAGAAGGACTCCACTTCTTTGGAAGCTATGGTAACTATAGGTTTTTTTTATTGAAAAATCAATCTCATTAATTAAAAAAAGGTAATATTATTACTTGAGAGAATAAAAAGCATTAAGAATATGAACTAATCTCTAACAATCTGATGGGAGTGGCTGAGGAACTCGCTGATCAACGAGCAGTTGATTCCCTGCTCATGGTTCTTCACATTGCCATTCAAAAGTCAAGGTAACAAGCCTTGCAAACCTTAATGGCCTGCTGAAGGGCTTTATAGGCTGGCTCACCTGCCTTTTTTATGTTGTCTACCTAGTCCTTGGAGATTTCATTAAATTTAGTCGCTTCTTGGAATATGGGATCAATTTTGGACTGGTGGTCTTCATAATCCAGGACAACAACGTAGATCTCTTGTCAGTTCTGTGCTTAGTTACATGTGAGATAGAAAGAGATCATTCTTTGGTCCACTGTGTGTATTTAATTTGTTGAGAATGACCACCTGCAACAGGGATCCTGTTACTGAGAACTCTTCACAAAAAGATAATAAAGGTTGCATAACAAAGTTTTTAGTGCAAGCCTTACCAACCTTGGAGAGCTTGAACAGGCCACGCAGTTTAGGTCAAGGTTCAGCCAGTTTTCTTGGTCCTTGGAAGTAACTCTAGTCATAATAAGTTAACTAAGCCCCACTATCTTTCCAAACACTTCCCAAATTGTGGTAATTACTTATAATTGCAGGAAAAATATGTAACTTTAATCTTTTACTACTAAAATGGAGTTCATCCCGGTGAAGCATATTCCACGGACACCACCAACGCTTTATGTTGCGAAAGGCGATTAATGTTATTGATATTTCTTGCATACATAATCATAGAAACATTAGCTGACGCATTATTTAGTAAAAAAAGAAAAAAAAAAGTCTGATAGACTTATATCGACTTTGAGAGAGTTATCCTTTTATATCCGTAGTTCCTTGATAAGGAGGAGGACATTTGGGTCCATATTTTCAGGCCTTCCTATGTGAATAAAATATGCAAAATGTAACCCGGAATAAGGTTGCCTATTCATACGAAGGGTTGCGTAAGGGGACTTGTTGCCTCCACTATAATTTCCGATGACCATTGTGACGGGCCGAGAGAGGAGTTGTTAACTCAAAGGCAGGATGCAATCAACTGACCTTTATTAAGGAACACTCTTCTTCATATACAAAACCTCAAGGCAACAGGACATGACCTGTTCGAGAGACAGACAATGTTACAGAGCAAAACGGAGACATGATCATTCAGGTTCTTTTTAGTGCGAGGGAAGAGCGCAGATACAAGCATAATATATACAACATAATTATGTACAATTGTGTGCCACACGGTTGGTACATGGCTCCCCCCCGTAAAAATGACATACTGCACATGTTAAATAGGGCGCCCTGATCTAGAGAGGCGAACTGTAGGCGGGTCATCTGGCAGAAGATAAGCAGGTTTTAGACGATCAATGGAGACCCAGCCTTCTTTGCCCCGAATGTTTAGTAGGAATGCTTTCGGACTGCGTCGGATCACAAGGAAAGGGCCCGTGTAAGGGGGCGTTAGTGGTGGCTTGCTAGTGTCGTTGCGCAGGAAGACGTGCATTGCAGAGTGCAAGTCCGTTGGTATGTGATGCTTCGCTGAGGGCTTGTAAGTCTGGCGGCATGGAGTAAATTTTCCCACGACGTGACGTATGCGCTGGAGATCGTCGGAGGAGGTTATAGAAGGAAAAAATTCGGCAGGGACGACCAACGGGTCGCCATACACCATTTCAGCTGCCGAGACGTCGAGGGCGTCTTTAAGAGTGGTCCTTAGTCCCAGGAGGACCCAGGGAAGTTGAGTAAACCAGTTGCAATCCTTGCAGCGGGACATCAAAGCTGCTTTGAGGGTGCGATGAAAACGTTCAACCATTCCATTGGCAGCGGGGTTGTAGGCCGTTGTCTGATGTAGGGTGATGCCCAGGAGATTCGCTAATGACGTCCACAATTGAGAGGTGAAAGTGGTTCCCCTGTCAGAAGTAATATGCTCAGGGATACCGAATCTTGCAATCCATCCAGAGAGTAAGGCAGATGTACATGAGGCGGACGTTGCAGTTTCCATGGGAATGGCTTCAGGCCAACAAGTGGAGCGGTCGATGACGGTAAACAGGTAACGATGTCCTTGTGATGTGGGTAGGGTGCCTACAACGTCGACATGAATGTGTGCGAAACGACGCTGAGGTTGAGGAAAGGTGCCCACTCCTGAATCCGTGTGTCGATGTACTTTGGAAGTTTGGCAAGAAGTACAGGCGCGGACCCAATCCTTAGCATCCTTAGAAATGCCGTGCCAAATGAACTTTGCCTTCAGCAGCTGTGCAGTAGAACGGCACGAGGGATGTGAAAGGCCGTGAATGAAATCAAACACATGTCGGCGCATGGGAGCAGGAATCCAAGGTCGCGGTCTACCAGTACTGACGTCACAGAGGAGGGTGGTGTTTGAGTCTTCGAGGGGAAAATCTTCCCAACGGAGGGACGTGCAGGAAGTCCTACAAGCTTGATACTCTGGATCCTGTTGTTGGGCTTCAGCCAGGGCGTTGTAATCCAATCCCAGTTGAACGGCAGCCAACGTGTTTCTTGACAGGGCATCGGCAACGGGATTCATTTTCCCAGGGACGTATTGGAGGGTGCAATTGTATTCAGCCACGGCGGAGAGATGTCGGCGTTGACGGGCGGACCAGGCGTCAGACTGTCGAGTGAAGGCGTGCACCAGAGGCATGTGGTCTGTGCGAATGACGAAGGGCGTACCTTCTAAGAAATGGCGAAAGTGACGGACAGCCAAGTGCACCGCCAGCAATTCTCGATTGAAGGTAGAATAACCCGATTCTGCCTTGGACAGTTTTCTGCTGAAGAAGGCCAATGGGCGGGGCGAGCCTTTGACCACCTGCTCGAGTATTGCACCAATAGCGACGTCGCTGGCATCGGTGAAGAGAAGGAGAGGGGCGTGTGGGATAGGAAAAGTGAGAGCCGCAGCAGTTGATAGGGCCTTCTTTGCATTGCAGAAGGCTGCTTCTTGAAGGGGACCCCACTTCAGGTCCTTTGGCTAGCCCTTGAGGGAGGCGTAGAGGGGAGCAAGAGTGGCGGCAATGGCTGGCAGAAAACGGTGATAATAGTTGATCATGCCCAAGAATTCCTGCAGAGCTTTGACGGTCGAGGGCGCGGGGAAGTTCTGAACGGCTGCTACCTTCTCAGGGAGGGGATGGACTCCTTCAGGAGTGATACGGTGCCCTAAGAACGACACTTCGTTGGCGCCAAAGGTACACTTGTCGTACCGGACTACAAGGCCGTTTTGTTGCAGGCGGTCGAGCACGATGCGTAGGTGACGGAGGTGTTCCTCTTTTGAGGAGGGGAACACAAGTATGTCGTCCACATAACATACAGAGAAAGGGAGGTCCGCTAAGATGCCATCCATGAGACGTTGAAACGTTGCCCCAGCATTACGAAGGCCAAAACAGGAGTAATTGAAGTTGTATGTACCAAACGGAATGGTGATGGCGGTCTTGGGGATGTCTTCTGGGTTCATAGGCACCTAATAATACCCCTTCAGGAGGTCGAGCGTAGAGAAAACCTTCGCTTTGTGCAGGTAGGAGGTCACATCGGCAATGTTTGGGAGGGGGTAGTGATCCGGTTCTGTTTGCATGTTCAGGCGTCTGTAATCCCCGCACGGACGGAGGGAGCCGTCTTTCTTCAGAACGATGTGTAAGGGTGACGACCATGGGCTGGAGGCCTTTTGGCAAAGGCCCATTTTCTCCATTTCGGCGAACGTCTGTTTGGCGGCTGCCAATCGTTCCGGTGCCAGACGTCTGAATTTTGCGAAGACTGGGGGTCCCGTCGTCTTGATATGGTGATAAATACCGTGCTTGGCAGGAACCGTGGACGTTTGGCGAAGTTCTGGACGGAAAACTTCCGGGTATGACGTGAGGAGGTGGGCGTAGGCATCCGTGGGTGCGCTGATGTGGAGAGCGAGGTTAGAGGGGGCGGGTTGAAGAGGTGTCGATAAGTACGAGTCTGCGTTGACCAATCGTCGGTGGGCGACATCGACCAGAAGGTGGAAATGAGAGAGGAAATCCGCACCGAGGATTGGCATTGTGACGTCAGCAACGAGAAACTTCCAATTGAATTTACCGTTTCCGAACGATAATGTGAGGTTCTCGTAACCGTAGGTGGGTATCGCAGATCCGTTGGCACCTACTAAGCGGACGTCGGCAGATGTAGACAGACTACGTCGTGCCTTGAAGAGTTTCCTTGGCAAAAGAGAACGACAAGCACCCGTGTCTACCAAAAATCGCACGCCCGTTCCTGCATCCTGTAAAAAGAAAAGATTAGAAACGTGGGAGGCCACCGCCACAAGCGATGGCCTACTTACACGTTTTTTGGCCACTGACAATCCTTGGCACATTTCTTCACGGTTGCCCCGAATCTGCAGTGGTAGTAGCAAAACTGCGGCGGATGGGAGGTAGTAAGTGGCTGTAGAAGTCGTTCGTTGGGGCGCGAGCGATTGGTGGGTGGTGGGCGGCTTTGTCGCCGCTTCGGCACGTCACGGGGTAGGCGTGTATGTCCTACGGCATTCATGTCAGCTTCGGTTGACGTTGAATAGGCATCCTCGTAGTCAGGGGTGGAGGCGTTGATGGAGGTCTTGAAGTGGCTGTCCATAAGGGCGTCGGCTTTGGTCATCAAGTCCTTTATGGGTAAACTATCGACATTGGGTATGGCAGCGCGTACAGGTTCGGGTAAACGGCGTATCCAAAGGGCACGAAGTAGGTTCACCTCACGAGGAGAGCCGTCTGCGGCAGGTTGAAGGCGAGCGATACTGGTCATTTCCCTGAGGGCAAGCGAAGCCCTTTGGTCCCCCAACGGTTGTTGCGAGAGCTGAAAAAGCTTAGCTATACGGGGGGCTGGTGACGGCGAGTACTGCTGCAGAAGGTATGTTTTGAGGGCTTCATACGCTATTGGGGTGTCTCCTTGTTCACAAAGCCAGTCGGATATTTCTGGGAAGGTGTCCTCGGGTATTGCCGCGAGAACATAATCCGCTTTGGTGGTTGAGCTAGTTACGCCCCTGATACGAAACTGGACTTCTGAGCGCTGAAACCAAGCAAACGCTTCTCCGGTGGCGAACGGTGAAAGTTTCAATGGGGCGGCGCCAACTGCTGGAGTAGAGTCTGTCTCCGTCATAGTACCAACGATGGAGGGGCGAGGGAGGTGGGGGTGGAAGGCAGTGGGAGCGAGTCGACTTCCGGGGTCACCAATGTGACGGGCCGAGAGAGGAGTTGTTAACTCAAAGGCAGGATGTAATCAACTGACCTTTATTAAGGAACACTCTTCTTTATATACAAAACCTCAAGGCAACAGGACATGACCTGTTCGAGAGACAGACAATGTTACAGAGCAAAACGGAGACATGATCATTCAGGTTCTTTTTAGTGCGAGGGAAGAGCGCAGATACAAGCATAATATATACAACATAATTATGTACAATTGTGTGCCACACGGTTGGTACACCATTATACTTTTACCACCAAGTAGTGATATAATGCTACTAGATGAAACAAAAGCCTGCCTTTATCCCCAACGATTCCATTACCAAAGAGAGGATGCTATACTGTCTACTCCGCGATGAATTCTGGTTGTGAAAGTCTCAAGTTGTTATAATCGATAAAAATCCTCAAAGAAGGAAAATAAATAATTAAAAGTATACTTGTTTTCCTGATAACGCTTTGGAATATTAGCTGTTATAGATTGAATTGGCGACTGAACAGTAACCAAGTTGATGGGTATCTGATTACATCAGAAGTGTGGCAGATGTCTAGTATGATTAGGTCGTGAAACATATGAGTTCCGCTGAATTTCAGTGGAAAGTCTATGATAAACGCTTAAACAGAATCAACGGATAACACTGTTAAAAAATTCTGCACGAAGAAAATAAAAATGTCTGGTTTTAGTCCCAGTTTCATCAGAATAGATGCTCACCAGAATGTCAGCCAGGCAAGCAAGCCAAACCCCCCACTGTGGTGACCAACCACAGCAGTGCCTCTCCAGTAAACAGCTTAAACTCACGATCTGGTGCCATGCGAATGCTAGGTGAACACATTACCACTGATCAGTTTGGCAATCAGAAATCTAGAACTGTACGTAATTGTAGAGGATGGGGAAAATGCGTAAAGCGCTCTCTCTCTCTCTCTCTCTCTCTCTCTCTCTCTCTCTCTCTCTCTCTCTCTCTCTCTCTCTCTCTCTCTCTTTCCCTCTCTCTCTTTCCCTAGCTGAGTAAACTGTAGGTCGAATGTGCGATCTTCAAAAATTAGGTCTAGATAGGAAAGATAATTCGATTATATTTAAGTAATTGATGTTATCCTATAGAATTATATTAGGCTTGAGTCAAATATATACTACTCTTTAAAGTTTATAGTATGAAGAGAATATTGAATAATTTATGATGAAATTTAGAGAATAACTTGCCAGTTATGGAAATGATATTAAAGGAGATACTATAGAAGACGAATGGATGAGGGTGTTAAAAACAATGATAATGTAGAACTATAAAAAGGTTGTACACTAATGTAAGTGCGTTTATGAGGAAAAAACATACATGAAAGACGTGAGCCTTTAACAAAGAGCAAACTATTATTATTTATTTATTTATTTATTTATTTATTATTATTATTATTATTATTATTATTATTATTATTATTATTATTATTGTTATTATTATTATTATTATTATTATTGCTAAGCTACAACCCAAGTTGAAAAATCAGATGCTATAAGCCCAAGGGTTCCAACAAGGAAATATAGCCCAGTCAGGAAAGGAAATAAGGAAACAAATAAACTACTATATGAGAAGTAATGAACAATTGAAATAGAATATGTTAAGAACAGTAACAATGTTAAAACAAATCTCTCACATGTAAACTATAAAATGAGACATGTCAGCCTGTTCAACTTAAAAAAATTTGTTGCAAGTTTGAACTTTTGAAGTTCTACCGATTCAACTACATTAAACTTTCATGTGAAGCTGACCATGAGACAGAGAAAAAATGTTTCTCGTTGAAAAAAACTAAAAAAAAAAAACTGGAAGCTCAGAATGAAATCAGTGTAAAATGCTTGTGAAGGAAAGTCTCTGTGCTGGTTAGGTTAGGTGGAATGAGATGAAGATGCCACACAGGCTAAAAAGGGAAGATTTTCGAATAATAGATACGGTTTCATTTATATAAATATATATTGTTAGGAATTCGGTTATTCGGAAGAGATATTTAACAAAAATCCCTTATTTTACCTTAAATATAAAATAATATGTCCAAGCGTTTACTGGGTCTTCCAACAAAATTGCTTTTACTACGATAGCTTGTAGGCTAAAGAGTAAAGTTTACCAGCAATACAGAGAATAAAAATACACTTTGAGGGGGTAATTGAAAACAAACGTAAAAATTAAGATTTATTACAAGAATTTATTAGCAAACATCCTCGAATTATTGGCTGAAGGCCCAGTCACATACACTTACAACTACCATTCAGACTCACAGCTACCCTTCACTCAAATGATAGTTCGAGGGAAAGTATCGAGGAGAAGGGAGAAAAACAACTTCCGCACAAAGTCAATAATAAGTGAGAGATTAAAGAAAGAAAGAAAAGCTTAGCCTAACTGCACACAATATTTATGGAAATGTACCATTACATATATATATATATATATATATATATATATATATATATATATATATATATATATATATATATATGTTCCCACGTTACGGACGAAAACACAATTCTAGCACTGAAACAGTTTAGTTTCGAAGGCACTCCGGCTTTAGTCTTCCCAGGACACTATTCCTCACCCACAAGGAAAAGAATATATTCGCGGATACAAAGAACACACATAATCGGAAGCTTACTTTTCTTCACGAGCAAGAGGCCTCCTAACGACTCTCAGAAGATCTCGAGACAACGGCCGTTTTTAGAATGATTCTAGAGGCGTCAACATAACTAGTCGAGAGGACTCAAGACGTAGACGATGACGATGGTCTCGGTACACTTAGAAGCTCGCGAACACAACCGCAGCCACAAAAGGGGGTCAGGTGTATGCATCCAAAGGACATTGATACATCAGCAGCAGACGAGTCCACTCGAAGCAAGACTTCCAACAAAGTCTACGTAGCAGAGCATTTGTGCAAGGTGGTGATCGCCACACAGATCAACAGGCCGTGAAAAAAAGGGCGAGAACTTCTCCACAAGAGAGCCGAAAACAATCTCCTTTCCATCCAAACGAAAAATATGTAAATCGCCTCTTAAACAGTCCAACGTGGCAGGAGACAGAAGACGAAACTACCAAAGCACTCATACATGAAAGTAAAGAGAACATTTCATGGGCGGAGTACCAATTAGCAAATAACATTCGGTGGGGGAGCGCAATAATACAAAACTCGAACCAAGAATTCGAGGCTCAAATGAACTGATAAAATATTGACAGCAATTAATAAACAAATGTTTACTTTAAGGGAGCCACAAGATAAAACTTAAGTAGCTGATATTACAGCCCCCCACCAATAAGAATTTTTTTTTTTAAACTGAATTGTGAACTTACATTGATAATAAAAGAAATAGTAAACTTAAAGATAATTAATAGAGTACCAAAGCAGATTCTAAACTATTAAAGAAAAAAATGGTGAACATAATTAGACTAAACATAATCTGAAATGAAAAAAAATAATTAGACTGCAAATATATATATATATATATATATATATATATATATATATATATATATATATATATATATATGTATATATATATATATACAAAGTAAACACTAATGACCGTCCACTCTCTCATAAACCCTAGACAAAGCATCAGGCACACTATTCTTTCTGCCGGCAATATGCTTAATAATAAGGTTGTACTCCTGGAGTACTAAACTCCATCTAAGTATTCGTGAGTTTTTGTTCTTAAAACGGTTAATGAAAATCAATGGGTTGTGATCCAAGTAAACTTCTATTTGGGAGGAGTGATTTGATAAGTAAATATTAAAATGATTTAGCGCTTTAATTAAAGCAAGGGCCTCCTTTTCTATTGTCGAATATTTCCTCTCGGCTGGTGACAATTTCTTTGAGAAGAAAGCTACTGGATGGTTAATTCCTTCTTGGTCTCCCTGGAGAAGCACTGCACCCAATCCGGTGTCGCTCGCATCTGTGGCTAAAGAGAAAGGGAGAGAAAAATCGGGGGGTCGCAAAAGAGGGTAGCTTGTCAGAGCGCCTTTTAACTTTTCAAAAGCCTCCTGACAATTACTATCCCAAACAAACTTTACATTTTTCTTTAATAGATCTGTTAAAGGAATGGCCAGGTCAGAGAAATTTTTAATAAATCTGTTATAATATCCTACCATACCGAGGAACCTTCTCACACCTCTTCGGTTGGTAGGGACAGGAAAAATCGTTATGGCTTCTACATTCGCCTTTCTAGGAGCTACTTCACCCAGTCCAATTTCATGTCCTAGGTAAACAACCTTGGCTCTAGCAAAGTCACTTTTTCTTAAATTTATAACAAGACCAGCTTTTCGAAGCTTTTCAAACAGTGCCTCAATTCGTTTAATGTGAGTGGGCCAGTCGTCGCTGTAGATCACCAAATCGTCTATGTAGACAACACATCCTTCCAAATCACAGGTTATCAAGTTCATCAACCTCTGGAAGGTGGCGGCTGCGTTTTTCATGCCGAATGGCATAACCAAACACTCATACAGTCCATCACCCGTCACAAAAGCTGAAGTTTCCCTTGCCCGAGGAGTAAGACCGACCTGCCAGTACCCTTTTAATAGGTCAAACTTACTGATAAATTTGGCGGACCCTATGAGGTCGATACAGTCCTCCACCCGAGGCAAAGGATAAGAATCTGTTTTAGTAACCTCGTTGATTTTACGATAATCAAAACACAGTCGATTTTGCCCACCTTCCTTCTTTACAAGAACCACAGGAGATCTCCACGGACTAGTGCTAGGAGTTATCAAATTATGGTCTAACATGTATTTAACCTCTTCCTTAACTATATCCCTTTTTATGGGATTTAACCTGCAAGGGCATTGTTTCATAGGTTGGGTGTCCCCAACGTCTACATCATGTTCTAAAATAGTAGTCAATCCCGGTGCATCCTGAAATAGGTCTTTATATTGATTTATTAAGTCAACAAGGGAAGAAGCTTTATCTGGATCCAAATGCTGAAACTTCAAAGAAAGGTTATTAAGGACACCAGAATTATTTGATAAAATATTTGGTCCAATTGTCAATTTTTCATCAACTTCGGTAACCACCTCAACTAAAGAAATTGGTCCTACTTCTACTTCTTCACTACTTCTACTAACATAAGGTTTTAACATATTTATATGGCAATGTTGAGACTTCCTCCTACTTCCAGGAGTCTCCACTAAGTAATTTACTTCACTCATTTTCTTTAAAATTCTCCACGGCCCAGAAAATTGTGCCTTGAGAGGATTCCCCGGCATAGGAAGCAAAACCAGAACTCTGTCACCTGGTGAAAATTCTCTGCGTCTAGATTTTGTCGTAATTACTTTTCATTACAGCTTGCCCTTTAGCCAAATTTTCTTTAGCAAAAGACCAAGCATTTTGAAGTTTAGCTTGCAAATTCGAAATATAGTCCAGTACATTGATTTCCGGGGTTTCCCCCTCCCAGTGCTCCCTGACCACATCAAGAGGACCTCTCACGCTATGACCAAAGACTAGATTGAAAGGAGAGAACCCAAGAGTTTCATTTGGAATAGATCTAATAGCAAATAATGCATATGGCAATTCTTTGTCCCACTCGCTACCAGTCTCGAAACAAAATTTCTTCAGAACACTCTTCAAAGTTTGGTGGAACCTCTCCACCTGACCCTGACTTTCAGGATGGTAGGGAGTTGAGGTTGTATGTTTGACTTCTAACTCCTCCATCTTCCTTTTAAAATTTCTGCTGGTAAAATTTGTACCGCAATCAGTTTGCAAAACCTTGGGAAAGCCAAACCTAGTAAAAAATACAATTAATGCCTCCATGATTTTCTCACTCCCTATTCTCCGTAAGGGAATAGCCTCAGGGAAGCGTGACATCCTATCTATTATGGACAAAATATACTCATTGCCACTGTGTTCGCGGCAACGGACCAACCACATCTACTATGACTTCCCTAAAGGGTTCTCCGACAGCAGGAATTGGAATTAAAGGAGCTCTAGGTACCTTTTGATTTGGCTTACCCACGATTTGGCAGGTGTTACAAGAGTGGACATGTTTTTTTTACATCTGTGCGCATTCCAGGCCAGAAGAAATGTTCGGCTAACTTCTGAAACGTCTTCCGGACACCGAAATGTCCGGCAAGATTGTTCTCATGAGACAACCATAACAATTTCCTCCGATACTTCTCGGGAACTACTAACTGACGGACCACTTCTATCTGGTCAGCAGGAGCTTCCACTGCTCTACTGACCCTATATAGTAGACCATCTTCTTTAACAAAATAAGGTTTGGAGGAATCATTTACAATAGATTCAGTAGTCACATCATTAAATTCCCTTGATTGGGCTTCCTTCAAGGCCTCGGGTTCCCAGTCAACATCATCAAAAATTATACTACTCAATTTGCCACTAGTCACAAAGTCAGTTACCTGTCTATTTACACTTTCTAAGTCTAAATCAATTTCTTCTAAGTCTACCCCCTTTGAACGAGAAAGAGTGACAATGGAAACAGGAACAGCAAACTCCAGCAAAGAGCCATCACAAAGACAGTCTTTCTCTATCAAAGATAAAATTGGAAAAAAATTTAGTTCATTTTCAACCACCAAATCATTAGCAAAAATCAAGTCAATTCCAGGAATGGGCAATGTATCCACTATTGCTAATTTTGCATTACCTTTAGAATAATCAGCTTCTAAATAAAGTGTTTCAAGAGGGCACGATACTAATGTATTTGGTAAACCTCCCAAGACCACAAAATCATTACTGGCAAACAAAACCCTGAGGCACAGATTTTCTTAAAATTAATGACTGTGCGGCTCCCGTGTCACGCAAAATTTTAATACCTCTGCCTAGTCTCTTGTCACTGTTAATGAAAATAGACCCATTCGAGATATACTTACGAAATTTTAGTCACTTCGTTTCTTCTTCTGAAGGTTGTTCAGCTGTTAACAGATTGATTGCTTCCCTGTTTTGGCTAGCAAGGAATCTTTGCATTGCCCTACACTCTGCCTTGATATGCCCCTTTCGACTACACCAAAAACATGTAATATTTGACCTGCGCTCCAGATTGTCACTACTACCGGTAGTAGTGCTATTACTAAATCTATTACTATTGGAAAAACTACGAGGTATTACACTACTGACCTTACCTTCTATGCCAGAGTAGTTATTTTCATCTTTGACTACAAAGCTTGTTTCTTTTGGCTTATTACTTTTTCTCAATTTGTCATGGGGAGAAACTTCCTTGCCAAAATTGATCTCCCTTTTCACAGATTCCTGACGATGAGCTAATGAATATTCGTCAGCCGCAATTGCGATTTCTTGAAGAGAATCTATTTTGAGCTCTTCAAGATGTATTTTAAGGTCTTTAGACACCATTCTCTTAAATTCCTCAATCAGGATGAGTTCCTTTAGTTTATCAAAGTTATCCACCTCCTTACTCCTTAGCCAATCCTCAAAAAATTGTCCTTTCTTCCTGGCAAATTCAATAAAGGTAGTGTCCAAATCTTTCCTTAAATCACGGAATTTTTGCCGATATGCTTCTGGGACGAGATCATAGGCTTTCAATATAATGGATTTAACAATATCATAATCTGAGGAAAGTTCATCACTAAGTGTATTGTATACACGCTGAGCCTTACCTTTCAATTTACATTGCACTAAAGTCGTCCACATATCTCAAGGCCACGAGAGTTTGATAGCAATACGTTCGAAAGCCATGAAAAATTCAGGCACATCCTCTTCGATAAAGCAAGGAATTAACTTTATTGCAGTCATCAAGTTGAAATTATTATTTTTATAAGTACTATTATCACCACTCAACTTTATCTGAAGTTCTAATAACTCCTTTTCGTGTTGCCTATCCTTAGCTCTCTCCTCTGCTTGCAATTTTAAGGATTTAAATTCCAAATCTTTTATTTTACTCTGTTCCCTCAAGATATCTAACCGTAAGTCACCTGACCTCCCTGCTAGTTCCTGCCTAACCCTGTCCTGTGTTTCATTGCTACCAGGAGTTTCTTCACCATGACTAACTTCCAAAATAGATTCTTTATAAGCTTTAACAGCCTTAACCACCTCCCATAACAAAGGACCCTTCCTGATCTCGGTGGGAAGACTCAAACTAAAGAAGTCTACAAAGAACCACAAATCACCCCTTTTTAAATCATACAGCTTTCTTTCCCAATCATCTTCATCTAAGAAACGAATCGCCGCCGCCTCCACGTTTTCCTTTGGGGATCCCATGTTACCTACTTTGGGTGAAACCTATTATCAATTACCTAAATTTTATCTCCTTATAACCCCTCAAGTGTTTAACTGCTATATTGCTGGTAACAAATCCTGGTAAGGTCGCCAAAAATGTTAGGAATTCGGTTATTCGGAAAAGATATTTAACAAAAATCCCTTATTTTACCTTAAATATAAAATAATTTGTCCAAGCGTTTACTGGGTCTTCCAACAAAATTGCTTTTACTACGATAGCTTGTAGGCTAAAGAGTAAAGTTTACCAGCAATACAGAGAATAAAAATACACTTTGAGGGGGTAATTGAAAACAAACGTAAAAATTAAGATTTATTACAAGAATTTATTAGCAAACATCCTCGAATTATTGGCTGAAGGCCCAGTCACATACACTTACAACTACCATTCAGACTCACAGCTACCCTTCACTCAAATGATAGTTCGAGGGAAAGTATCGAGGAGAAGGGAGAAAAACAACTTCCGCACAAAGTCAATAATAAGTGAGAGATTAAAGAAAGAAAGAAAAGCTTAGCCTAACTGCACACAATATTTATGGAAATGTACCATTACATATATATATATATATATATATATATATGTTCCCACGTTACGGACGAAAACACAATTCTAGCACTGAAACAGTTTAGTTTCGAAGGCACTCCGGCTTTAGTCTTCCCAGGACACTATTCCTCACCCACAAGGAAAAGAATATATTCGCGGATACAAAGAACACACATAATCGGAAGCTTACTTTTCTTCACGAGCAAGAGGCCTCCTAACGACTCTCAGAAGATCTCGAGACAACGGCCGTTTTTAGAATGATTCTAGAGGCGTCAACATAACTAGTCGAGAGGACTCAAGACGTAGACGATGACGATGGTCTCGGTACACTTAGAAGCTCGCGACACTTAGAAGCTCGCGAACACAACCGCAGCCACAAAAGGGGGTCAGGTGTATGCATCCAAAGGACATTGATACATCAGCAGCAGACGAGTCCACTCGAAGCAAGACTTCCAACAAAGTCTACGTAGCAGAGCATTTGTGCAAGGTGGTGATCGCCACACAGATCAACAGGCCGTGAAAAAAAAGGGCGAGAACTTCTCCACAAGAGAGCCGAAAACAATCTCCTTTCCATCCAAACGAAAAATATGTAAATCGCCTCTTAAACAGTCCAACGTGGCAGGAGACAGAAGACGAAACTACCAAAGCACTCATACATGAAAGTAAAGAGAACATTTCATGGGCGGAGTACCAATTAGCAAATAACATTCGGTGGGGGAGCGCAATAATACAAAACTCGAACCAAGAATTCGAGGCTCAAATGAACTGATAAAATATTGACAGCAATTAATAAACAAATGTTTACTTTAATGGAGCCACAAGATAAAACTTAAGTAGCTGATATTACAATATATATGTATATATAAATATATATATATATATATATATATATATATATATATATATATATATATATATATATATATATATATATATATATATATACATACACACTTACACACACACACATATATATATATATAATATTTATGTATGATATATATATATATGTTTAATATTTATGTATAATATATATATATATATATATATATATATATATATATATATATATATATATTTATATACATATATATATATATATATATATATATATATATATATATATATATATATATATATATATATATATATATATATATAATTGATATCAACTAATGATTTGTCTTAAAATGTTAACTGTTAATGCGGGCGGATTTTACAATATATGAAACTTATTACCTCCGCCAACGAAGTTGGAAGGAGGTTATGTTTTCGCCCCGGTTTGTGTGTGTGTGTTTGTGAACAGCTTCCTGGCCACAATTGTAATTGTAGAGTAATGAAACTTGCAGGGCTTAACTGTTATATAAAAAGTTGGAAATTATTATAAATTGGAAATTCAAGGTTAACAGTCAAGATCAGTGTCAAGCAAAATGTCCAATTCACCTAATCAGCCATCGTTGTCACAGAGACTTCAAACTTGATTCGTATTTGAGTGTATGAAAATCCACGCCAATGAATACATCTTAAGGTCAAAGGCCAAGGTCAAGGTCGAGCAAAAGGTCGAGAAATAAGCTGTTGCGGCGGAGGTCTGCTCTCTACTGGGTGCCCATCTAGTTATTTATTTGAGCGTTATTACTTTATTTTCTTTTGGCATTGGTTCTACTTGCTATTTCCCACTTATATTAATTGCCTGCCTTCATTTAATCTTGGTGGTTCCTGGTGTGTGTGTGTGTGGTTTTTTTTTTTTTTTTTTTTTTTTTTTTTTTTTTTTTTTTTTTTTTTTTTTTTAGGGGGTGTTATCATAAATCCTCTATGTTATCCTTACAGAGCTGAAGGAAACTAGGTTTGGGAAGATCAATATACAGCACAGCAGGGATTTTTTTCTAATTAGAGGCGCTCTTCCCAGAAGAAAACCTCACCGCGAGGGAGAGGGAGTCTTATCTCGCATATATTATTCTCAGACACTGTAGTATATGTTCTTTAAGAATGTGATCATGCTTGCTATATACTGCAAGATGGTAGTAATCAAAATCAATGAAACATTCCTGTTACATAGAAATAAAGTGAATTACACCATAGATCTTAATAACTTTTCACTATCTTCAATCAGTCTTTCCTATTATCCTCGTTTGGTGATGTTTGTTTTTAGGTTCAGACAAGTGAAAATTTACTTATATTTTTGTGACATTTTGGAACATTATTTGTATAATGGTAAGAATTATTTTAACATTTGTGTTGTTATCTATGATAACTCAAATGTTCATAGATACTATATTCATAAAAGTGTCATTAATGTTTATGATTCAGTCACCGCCTTGTACATTCTCAACGTCTTCATTTAGCTCATTCTGGCATTTGTGTCCGCCCTGACATACACAGAAAAATGTACATGGAATATTGGCACTGCTGCAGCCACATCTTTGAGTTTTGCATGGGGACCTGGCTTTGAGAATAACATTGCATGAGTCTGAGTAGATCAAGTGTGGTGGTGGCCTATATGGTAACGTCTCTGACTGGTGAACGCCAGACTGGGGTTCGAGTCCCGCTCAGACTCGTTAGTGTCTTTGGTTGCTGTAACATCATCATCCTAGTGAGCTAAGGATGGGGGTGTTTAGGGGGAGCATATACAGTAGGTCTATCTGCCGAGTCATCAGTCTCTAGGGCATTATCCTGCTTGCTAAGACAATGAGCGGCCTTTAAACCTTTAAACCAACAGAGTTTGTGGCAGGTCAGCATTTGAGCTGATAAAAATAGATCTTTTTTTTTTCAGAGATAAACCATGTGCCGTTGGTACCAAAAGTGGTGGTGTGGGCTCCAAAGCACTTTTCTAGATTGTCAACTGAAGAAAAGTTCTTTTATCCCGTCTATGTATAAATGTTCATCTCTCTCTCTCTCTCTCTCTCTCTCTCTCTCTCTCTCTCTCTCTCTCTCTCTCAACATTTTAGCGAAGACCTTGGTATTAGGAGGTAGAGAACCGAGTTTCAAGTACATATGCATTGCTACGGCTAACTTTGGATGACCCACAGTTATTTCCCTTGCCTCTATCATTACTTTGCAACATGCGATGTTCATTATTCTGTGTATGTCAGGGTGAACACGAATACCAGTATGAACGAAATAAAAACCATTGAGAATGCACAAGGTGATGATTGAATCACAAACATTATTGACACATTCATGAATATTGTGTCGACGAACTTTGAGTTATCATGCATATCAAAACAACTGTCAAGATACTTTTCAACAATATGCAAATAATCTTCAAAACTTGCTAAAAAATAAAAGTAAATTTTCACTTGTCTGAATCTGAAAACAGGCATGAGTAATGTATGCAATTTACCAGGTATGTCTCTTCTAATATCTGGTTAATTGACAAAGCTGGTCTAGGTGACAGCTATGGGAGGTCAAACATGTTTTATTTGACTTTGTCTTGGCTTCTATACAAAAAAAAAAATGATGTATACAACCCTTATGGCCTAAATTTCAATAATAATCGTTGCACATTTTATGAGCGTTAGAATCAAAATATAAATATTTCACCGACATCTTGAATTTTTATGACTTAAGTCTTACTTTTATCATTAAGATAACCCTTGTATCACACTCATTGTACCTGAATAGATATAAAAAGACACATTACTTAACATTCTATAATACTTACCTAGGAAGATAGAGCGTTACGTAGATTTTTCAGAAAAGGTTTAAGGTCAGCTTCCAGCTTTGACAGATACCTGATAAGCTTTCAGGTTTCCCTTGAATAAAATGAGAAAAATGAGAAAATCCAAAATGGCCGCTGTGAAATCTCATCAGCAGCCATTTTGGATTTTCTCATTTTTCTTCATTTTTCCAAGGGTAACATCTCTAGACCCACCCTGATATATATATATATATATATATATATATATATATATATATATATATATATATATATATATATATATATATATATATATATATATATACAGGTATATATATATATATATATATATATATATATATTTATATGTTCAGCATAAATAATTAGTATTGAAAAAGAACTTTATCATTAAAAAGGGGGTTAGGTAAAAATTTGCTTGTCTGCTACTGAACTAAAAGTAAATTTATCAGTTTTAGCTTCTCCTTTGCGATCAAAAAGCAGTTCACCATCTCTACATAGCATCGTAAATGTTTCCTGAATAAATTCTATACCAAGGAATCGGTTCTTGCCACTTTCAAACAACTGTTTAATTTTTTTGCGACACAGATGAACTTAACTCCCATAAAATAATTCACGATGAGAAAGATAATTAAAACTCACCATGATGAATAATTGCTGGAAATGAATAATTTTTTTTTCATTCAATGGCGCATTTCATTTCAGTTGCTGGATTTGAAGCCCTTTGTTGGGAATACATTTAGAAGACAGCTCGATTTATGCATTCTTTTTGTCGTTATGTAGGTATTTTTCACTATTCAGCATTCTGTGTTAGATGTAGTTTTAAGATATTCTTCGAGTAATCAATATTTTAATGACTTTGTATATATATGTCTGTTCTTATTTTGTCTCTCCTTTTAATTATGGTTCATCCTAATTTTGTCTGTCTTTATTTACTGTTTGCTTTTATTTTGTCTCCTTTTATTAACGGTTCGTTCTTATTTCGTCTCTCCTTTTATTTAGAGTTCGTTCTTTTTGTCTCTCCTTTTATTTACGGTTCGTTTTTATTTTGTCTCTCCTTTTATTTAGGGTTCGTTCTTTCTGTGTCTCTCCTTTTATTTATGATTCGTTCTTATTTCGTCTCTCCTTTTATTTAGAGTTCGTTCTTTCTATGTCTCTCGTTTTATTTATGATTCGTTCTTATTTTGTCTCTCCTTTTATTTAGGGTTCGTTCTTTCTATGTCTCTCCTTTTATTTATGATTCGTTCTTATTTTGACTCTCCTTTTATTTAGAATTCGTTCTTTCTATGTCTCCTTTTATTTACGGTTCATTCTTATTTTGTCTCTCCTTTTATTTATGGTTCGTTCTTATTTTGTCTCTCCTTTTATTTAGGGTTCGTTCTTTCTATGTCTCTCCTTTTATTTATGATTTGTTCTTATTTCTTTTCTCCTTTTATTTAGAGTTCGTTCTTTCTATGTCTCTCCTTTTATTTACGGTTCATTCTTATTTTGTCTCTCCTTTTATTAACGGTTCGTTCTTATTTCGTCTCTCCTTTTATTTAGAGTTCGTTCTTTTTATGTCTCTCCTTTTATTTACGGTTCGTTCTTATTTTGTCTCTCCTTTTGTTTAGGGTTCGTTCTTTCTATGTCTCTCCTTTTATTTATGATTCGTTCTTATTTTGTCTCTCTTTTTATTTAGGATTCGTTCTTTCTATGTCTCCTTTTATTTATGATTCGTTCTTATTTTGTCTCTCTTTTTATTTAGGGTTCGTTCTTTCTCTGTCTCTCCTTTTATTTATGATTCGTTCTTATTTTGTCTCTCCTTTTATTTATTGTTCGTTCTTTTTATGTCTCCTTTTATTTATGATTCGTTCTTATTTTGTCTCTCCTTTTATTTAGAGTTCGTTCTTTCTATGTCTCTATTTCTATTTACGGTTCGTTCCTATTTTGTCTTTCCTTTTATTTAGAGTTCGTTCTTTCTATGTCTCTCCTTTTATTTATGATTCGTTCTTATTTTGTCTCTCCTTTTATTTAGAGTTCGTTCTTTCTATGTCTCTATTTTTATTTACGGTTCATTCCTATTTTGTCTTTCCTTTTATTTATGGTTCGTTCTTTCTATGTCTCTCCTTTTATTTATGATTCGTTCTTATTTTGTCTTTCCTTTTATTTAGAGTTCGTTCTTTCTATGTATCTCCTTTTATTTATGGTTCGTTCTTGTTTTGTCTCTCCTTTTATTTAGGATTCGTTTTTTTCTGTCTCCTTTTATTTACGGTTCGTTCTTATTTGGTGTCTCCTTTTATGTAGGGTTTGTTCTTTCTGTCTCTCCTTTTATTTACGGTTCGTTCTTATTTTGTCTCTCCTTTTATTTAGGGTTTGTTCTTTCTATGTCTCTCCTTTTATTTATGGTTCGTTCTTATTTTGTCACTTTTTATTTAGTGTTCGTTTTTTCTGTCTCTCCTTTCATTTATGGTTCGTTCTTATTTTGTGTCTCCTTTTATTTAGGGTTCGTTCTTTCTATGTCTTTCCTTTTATTTACGGTTCGTTCTTATTTTGTCACTCCTTTTATTTAGAATTCGTTTTTTCTGTCTCTCCTTTTATTTATGGTTCGTTCTTATTTTGTGTCTCCTTTTATTTAGGGTTCGTTATGTCTTTCCTTTTATTTACGGTTCGTTCTTATTTTGTCTCGCCTTTTATTGAGAGTTCGTTCTTTCCATGTCTCTCCTTTTATTTATGGTTCGTTCTAATTTTGTCTCTCCTTTTATTTACCGTTTGTTCTTATTTTGTCTCCTTTTTCTTACAGTTCATTCTTATTTTGACTCTCCTTTTCTAACGGTTCTTTCGTATTTTGTCTCACCTTTTACTTATGGTTTTTTCCTCTCCCCTTTTACTTAGAGTTCGTTCTTATTTTGTCTCTCCTTTTACTTATGGTTTGTTTTTATTTTGTCTCTCCTTTTACTTATGGTTCTTTCTTATTTTGTCTCTCCTTTTACTTATGGTTCGTTCTTATTTTATCTCTCCTTTTCCTTACGGTTCTTTCTTATTTTGTCTCTCCTTTTACTTACGGTTCATTCTTATTTTGTCTCTCCTTTGATTTAAGGTTCGTTCTTATTTTGTCTTTCCTTTTACTTATGGTTTGTTCTTATTTGGTCTCTCCTCTTACTTACGGTTCGTTCTTATTTTGTCTCTCCTTCTACTTACGGTTCGTTCTTATTTTGTCTCTCCTTTTACTTACAGTTCATTCATATTTTGTCTCTACTTTTACTTACGGTTCTTTCTTATTTTGTCTCTCCTTTTACTTATGGTTATTTCTTATTTTGTCTCTCCTTTTACTTACGGTTCATTCTTATTTTGTCTCTCCTTTGATTTAAGGTTCGTTCTTATTTTGTCTTTCTTTTTACTTACGGTTTGTTCTTATTTGGTCTCCCCTTTTACTTACGGTTCGTTCTTATTTTGTCTCTCCTTTTACTTACGGTTCGTTCTTATTTTGTCTCTACTTTTACTTACGGTTATTTCTTATTTTGTCTCTCCTTTTACTAACGGTTTGTTTTTATTTTGCCTTTCTTTTTACTCACAACTTTCTTATTTTGTCTCTCCTTTTACTAATAGTTAGTTCTTATTTTGTCTCTCCTTTTACTTACGGTTCATTCATATTTTGTCTCTACTTTTACTTACAGTTCGTTCTTATTTTGTCTCTACTTTTACTTACGGTTCTTTCTTATTTTGTCTCTCCTTTTACTTATGGTTATTTCTTATTTTGTCTCTCCTTTTACTAACGGTTCGTTCTTATTTTGCCTTTCTTTTTACTCACTACTCTTTCTTATTTTGTCTCCTTTTACTAATAGTTAGTTCTTATTTTGTCTCTCCTTTTACTTATGGTTCATTCTTATTTTGTCTCTCCTTTTACTATGGTTGGTTCTTATTTTGTCTCTCCTTTTACTTACGGTTCATTCTTATATTGTCTCTCTTTTTACTTGCGGTTCGTTATTATTTCGTCTGTTCTTTATTTTTGGTTCATTTTCATTTTGTCTCTCCTTTTATTTACGGTTTGTTCGTATTTTTTCTCACCTTTTACTTACGCTTTGTTCTTAGTTTGTCTCTCCTTTTCTTAACGGTTCGTTCTTATTTTGTCTCTTCTTTTCTTTACGGTTCCTTATTATTTTGTCTCTCCTATTACTTGCGGTTCATTCTTATTTTGTCTATTCTTTATTTATGGTTCGTTTTTATTTGGTTTTTCTTTATTTACGGTTTGTTCATTTTTTGTCTCTCCTTCTACTTACGCTTTGTTCTTATTTTGTCTCTCCTTTTAGTTATGGTTCGTTCTGACTATGTCTTTCCTTTTAATTACCGTTTGTTCTTATTTTATCTCTCCTCTTTCTTACAGTTTATTCTTATTTTGTCTCTCCTTTTCTTTACGGTTCGTTTTTATTTTGTCTCTCCTTTTCTTTACGGTTCGTTTTTATTTTGTCTCTCCTTTTCTTTACGGTTCGTTTTTATTTTGTCTCTCCTTTTCTTTACGGTTCGTTCTTATTTTGTCTCTCCTTTTCTTTACGGTTCGTTTTTATTTTGTCTCTCCTTTTCTTTACGGTTCGTTTTTATTTTGTCTCTCCTTTTCTTTACGGTTCGTTCTTATTTTGTCTTATTTTACTTACTGTTTGTTATTTGTTTGTTTCACCTTTTACTTATGGTTTGTTCTTATTTTGTCTCTCCTTTTCTTTACGGTTCATTTTTATTTTATCGCTCCTTTTACTTACGGTTCGTTCTTATTTTGTCTCACCTTTTATTTACCGTTTGTTCCTATTTTGTCTCTCCTTTTACTTATGGTTTGTTCTTATTTTGCCTCTCCATATACTTATGGTTCCTTTTTATTTTGTCTCTCCATTTACTTATGGTTTGTTTTTACTATGCCTCTCCTTTTGTTAATGGTTCGTTCTTTTTTTTTGTCTCTCCTTTTACTTACAGTTCGTTCTTATTCTATTTCTCCTTTTACTTACGGTTCGTTCTTATTTTGTCTTTCTTTATATTTGCCGTTTGTTCTTATTATGTCTTTCCTTTTACATACCGTTCGATAATATTTTGTCTCCTTTTACTTATGGTTCCTTCTTATTTTGTTTCTCCTTTTATTTATGGTTTGTTCTTATTTTGTCTCTCCTTTTATTTACGGTTCGTTCTTATTTTGTCTCTTTTTATTGACCGTTTGTTCTTTTTTTTTCTCTTCTTTTACGTACGGTTCGTTATTTTTTTGTCTCTCCTTTTACTTATGGTTCCTTGTTATTGTGTCTCATCTTTTACTTACGGTTATTTCTTACTATGCCTCTTCTTTTATTCATGGTTCATTCTTATTTTGTCTCTCCTTTTATTTACGTTTCGTTCTTATTTTGTCTCTTCATTTACTTATGGCTCGTTCTTATTTTGTCTCTCCTTTGGCTTATGGGTCGTTCTTATTTTGTCTCTCCTTCTTTTATGGTTTGTTCTTATTTTGTCTCTCCTTTTTTTTATGGGTCGTTCTTATTTTGTCTCTCCTTTTACTTATGAATCGTTCTTATTTTGTCTCTCCTTTTACTTACGGTTCATTCTTATTTTGCACAGCAAATTACATTGGAGAGAGAGAGAGAGAGAGAGAGAGAGAGAGAGAGAGAGAGAGAGAGAGAGAGAGTTTTTCTCCTTTTATGATTCGTTCTTATTTTGTCTCTCCTTTTTTATGGGTCGTTCTTATTTTGTCTCTCCTTTTTTATGGGTCGTTCTTATTTTTTCTCTCCTTTTACTTACGATTCATTCTTATTTTACACAGCAAATTACCTTGGAGAGAGAGAGAGAGAGAGAGAGAGAGAGAGAGAGAGAGAGAGAGAGAGAGAGAGAGAGAGAAAGATTCTCTCCTTTTATGGTTCGTTCTTATTTTGTCTCTCCTTCTTTATGGGTTGTTCTTATTTTGTCTCTTCTTTTACTTACGGATCGTTCTTATTTTGTCTCTCCTTTTTTATGGGTCGTTCTTATTTTTTCTCTCCTTTTACTTACGATGCATTCTTATTTTACACAGCAAATTACCTTGGAGAGAGAGAGAGAGAGAGAGAGAGAGAGAGAGAGAGAGAGAGAGAGAGAGAGAGAGAGAGAGAGATTCTCTCCTTCTTTTATGGTTCGTTCTTATTTTGTCTCTCCTTCTTTATGGGTTGTTCTTATTTTGTCTCTTCTTTTACTTACGAATCGTTCTTATTTTGTCTTTCCTTTTAATTATGGATCGTTCTTATTTTGTCTCTCCTTTTTTTATGGTTCGTTCTTATTTTTTCTCTCCTTTTACTTACGGTTCATTCTTATTT
>NC_090746.1:12761458-12806458 GCF_036898095.1 Palaemon carinicauda
TATATATATATATATATATATATATATATATATATATATACATATATAATATATATATATATATATATATATATATATATATATATATATATAGATAGATAGATAGATATATATACTGTATATATATATATATATATATATATATATATATATATATATGTGTGTGTGTGTGTGTGTGCGTGTGTGTGTGTGTGTGTGTGTGTGCGTGTGTGTGTGTGTGTTATGAATATATAGAAGAATTTCGTAGTAGAAATGATAGAATTGCAGGATTAATAATCGAACTAAACAAGAAGTATAAACTGAAGATCATTCAAACGTATGCAACAACAACAACATCCCATACTAAGGAATATATAGCAAGTTTTTTTATCAAGATCTGGAGATATCTCTTAAAGACATAAGACTCAATTTACATTGGTTTTGGGTGATTTCTATGCTAAAGTTGGTCAAAAGAAGAGAATCAGCAGTAGGTAAATTTGGAGGAGGCACAAGGAATGACAGAGGAAACAGGTTTGTAGAATCTGCCAAAAGAAACAATCGTAAAATTATGAACACACTTTTTCATAAAAAGGAACATAGAAAATGGACATGGAGAAGCCTAAACGGAGAAACGAAAATCAAAATAGATTTTATTCTTGGTGTAAGGGTCAATTTAGTTATTTACGTAACAGTGCTAAATTAGTTAAAGTCAAGCGACCATAGAATGGTGAGAAGTAAAGTTTGGATACATCTAAGAAAGAAAGAGAAAACTAATTTAAAGAAAGAAAATAAGCACTCCTGTCTCCTCTTTCGTATAACGTATTTTATTACTGACCCAAACAGCATAAAGATACCTAGCAATTAATACAGTGGTGCTATTATAATCCTATTTATTATCATTATTATTACTTGCTCAGCTACAACCCTAGTTGGTAAAGCAGGATGCTATAAGCCCAGGGGCCCCAACAGGGAAAATAGCCCAGCGAGGAAAGGAAACAAGGAAAAATACATTATTTTAAGAACAGTAACAACATTGAAATAAATATTTCCTTCTATGTACACTATAAAAACTTCAACAAAACAAGAGGAAGAGAAATAAGAAAAAATAGTGTGCCCAAGTGTACCCTCAAGCAAGTAATAAGCAACGACTGACATTTCTGTTGTAGAAGGTGCTGTATTTATAGCCAGTATCGATCGGCCTGTTTTTCAACAAAACAGATTTATTAGCTTCATCATCGAAGTTGGAAGGAGGTTATGTTTTACCCCCTGTTTGTGTGTTTGTTTATGAACAGCCTTCTGTCCTCAATTTTAGTCATAGAGTAATGAAACTTGCAGGGATTAACTATTATGTAAAATGCTGGAAATTATTAAATTTTGGAAGGTCAAGGTCACGATCAACCAAAATGTCCAATTCACGTAATCAACCTTAAGTTTGGACATCGTTGTCACAGAGACTTCAAACTTAGTTCATTTTTGAGTTTATGAAAATCCACGCCATTTAATGCATATTAACGTCGAAAGTCAAGGTCAAAATCGAGCAAAAGGTCGAGAAATAAGCTGCCGCGGTAGGAGGCCTGCGCTCGACAGAGTGCACCTCTAGCTTCTATATGAGTTCTTCTTGATTATGAAGCTAAGAGAACTGCAATAAGACTGTCATCGCCCATGAAACAGTTTCGGTAAGACTTCTAAGGTTTTTAAATGAAGGACTAGTGCCATAGCCTCAGTGCCACGGTCTTCCACTGTTTTGGGTTAGAGTTCTCTTGCTTGAGGGTACACTCGGGCACGCTGTTCTGTCTTGTTTCTCTTCCTCTTGTTAAATTTTTTATAGTTTTTACAGGAAATATTTATTTTAATGCAGTTATACTTCTAAAAAAATTCTATTTTTCCTTGTTTCCTTTCCTCACTGGGCAATTTTCCCTGTTGGAGCCCTTGGGCTTATAGCATCCTGCTTCTCCAACTAAGACTGTAGCTTAGAAGGTAACAATAATAATGAAGGATGTTTTTTTTTTCCAGATAATCAAGTCTCATCTTTATATGAATTTAAAGAATTAAAAAAATTGAAAACGTAATCACTTGAAAGACGTCTCGCCTCCGTATCTGGTAACAACCAAGTGTTGGAATTAAACACCAATCTGAATCTACTGAATCTTGAAAATTCTGTAAAACTTGCTTTCCAGTATTTTCACTTCAAAATTGTCTATTTCTCTATCGCTGCTTATGTCACTGGGAGCAAGACACCCTAAAGGTTTTACTGATCTCTAGAATAGGATAACTAGATCAAAAATATTTCGTCAGTATATAGTTGATGATGTGATGTCAGCACAAATGATAGAGGCTATCTTAGCAGAGATCTAGCTTTGATTTTACCTTTCTGGAAGCGTTATAAATGTTACAGATACTGTCTGAATAAAGACAGATTTTACCCATCTGCTAGTCAATTTCACAATAGTTATTGGCTTATGTGAAATACATCATTATATATTCATAAGATGAAATAAGCTCTGACGAAACTTCCAGAAACCACAGCAACTTTTGATTACATGTGTCTTATCTTGCATGCATAGCGAGTTGTGAAGATTTTCCTTACTTCCTCATTCAGTTTATTCGTTGTCTTTAATGACATTATTATTATCAATATTGGAGGGAATACTGATAAGTAAAGCTTGATTTAAATCCAAGAGAGATGGATAGAATTGTACAACCGTAAAGGATCATCACTTAAAATTTTATGTTAATAACTGTACTCAGACGTATCCTACACTGTTAAAAACCCGTATATTTAATGGGAAATTCCCCGTATGAAATATACTGTTCTCAGCAGTATTTTAGTAAAATACAGGCGCCCGTAATTTTTACCTTACTTTTTTATTATCTTTTGCGGGTTGGTGACCGTAATATCACTCCTTTACGTCAATATATCCGTTTTTAAAATAGTAAATGCCTGGCAACATTTATTCCAGGATTTTTGCAGTTTATTTTTTTTTTTTTTTTTGGCGGCATATTTTCAACAGTGAACAAATTTTTAACAGTGTCCACAGTTAAAAATTTGCATTAAAAACGGTAAATGTCTGGTAACCTTTATTCCAGGATGTTTACCGTTTTGAAAACAGATAAATTAATGTCAAGGAGTGATATTACGGTCACCAACCCGTAAAAGATAATAGCAAAGTAGGGTAGAAATTACTGTCGCCTGTATTTTACCGAAATACCGCTGAAAGCAGTATATTTTAACGGAAAATTTCCTAATAAAATTACGGTTTTTTTCTAACAGTGTCGTTTATTTGGCAAAAGCTCTAAATCTTAAATAGAAACGCCTGTATATCACATTGTTGTAATGTTTACAGATGCGAATTGGTCTACATACTGGCTCAGTGCTGGCAGGCGTGGTTGGGACTGCAATGCCACGATACTGCATGTTTGGATCGAACGTCACCATCGCCAATCAGTTCGAGTCGTCTTCAGAGCCTTTAAGAATCAACGTTAGCCCCACAACTTACAAGTGAGTTGCTTAAGTTTCTTTCTTCTTTTCTCTAGCTGTTTTCTTTTATTGACAAGTTCACAGTAGTTTGTATGTCAGGTTTGTGGAGTTATGTTATTTATCCTTGTATACTTAACTATAGAATTGGAGTTTAATGAAAGATGGCAAAAAGCAAATCAGAGAATGGCTAGGTCTTGTAAAATTGGGAAATCAAATCGCCTGAAGTTATATATAAAAATCATACTATATATCAGTTTAATGAGATGGGTGTTACTATATGGACATGAGTCATGGTATGTCAATGGAACAATGTCCAACAGATTTTGAAATTTTAAGACCAAAGCCCTCGGAAGAATATTGGGAATTAAATGGCAGGACAGGTTTAGAAATGTAATTATAAGAGGTATTGCACAAGTGCCATGTGTGGATAAGAAATTAGTTCACCAACCTTTAAACTAAGGTTCACAAGGCACTAGAAGAGTTGGAAACCCAGGCCTACATGACTGAGGACTATGCAGCGTGAACCAGGAGATAATGAACGGAGAAGTATTGATTTAAAAGCTCTAGATAGAGTTCACTGGTGAAATGTAATCGAGGACCTTTGCATCAAATAGGCATAGGAAGAGATGATAATGATGATGATATGTATATATGTATATATGATTATATATATGTGTGTGTGTATGTGTGTTTTAGTGTTTATATATATATATATATATATATATACATGATGTATGTGTGTGTGTGGGTTTGTATGTATGTATGTATTTATGGTACATACATACATTCAACTTTGGTGCGTGGTTGTCTGTGTATACATTATTTATATATATATATATATATATATATATATATATATATATATATATAAACACTAAAACACACACACACACACATATATATATATATATATATATATATATATATATATGTGTGTATGTGTGCTTTGCAGTATATGTACTGTGCTAGGTAGTATATCTTAGCAATTCATGTTAGCCAACGGTTATACTCATATAAGCGGATGAGCAACTTGGTGAAGGAATTTCAGCTTTAGGTGTGGAGGAAATGCCCCCATAAATCTCGATAAAGTCACTTGTAGCAGGGTTACGGATTGGGTTTAAGGCGATGGGTAAATTGTCTCTTCGGCTTTTATTCCTGATGCCTGTTGGTTGATCTTACTAAAATTAGTATAGACCGGCAGGGGTCACTTGCCTTAGTTAGATAGGCACTGCGCTTCACAAGGAACTGGCTATCCTTTTATGTATCTAGCCAATGAATCCTCTATGGATTTAGTCAGTCATGGAACAAGAAGATGACAAAATGACCCCCAGTACCGGACGTAGCGGGGTGCTAAGAATCTCCCGTTTTATAAATACAAAAGAAAAATTGAAAATAGGTAATTGGAATGTTAGAACCATGAATTAGATTGGGAAGATACAGCAAGTGGAGAGTGAATTCATGAAATATAGTTTGGATATCTTGGCCCTAAGTGAAACACGTTGTAAAGGGATTGGTAAGGAAACTTTACACCAAGACAGTATATATATATATATATATATATATATATACTCAGAAAGATCAGATGGAGTTGGAAGAGAAGGGGTAGGAATGAAGATGACATCAAGAGGAGAAAAAGCCATTAACCGAGTGGAGAGCTGTAAATAATAGATTATCACTAGCAAAGTTCAAATCAAAGCCGTGCAATATGAGTATTATAGTTTGCTATGCCCCAACAAATGATTCCCCTGAAGAAAAGAAAGATGAATACTATGAAGAACAACAGAGGGTAATAGATGAGAACCCTGAGAGAGATATGAAATTTGTGATTGGCGACTTCAATGCTAAAGTTGGAAGAAATAATCAAGGGATGTCGAATGCGATGGGTGTCGAGGGTCTTGGCGAAGTTGCAAATGAAAATGGAGCACATTTCATAAGTTTCTGTTCAACAAACATTTTTGTCATTGGAGGTACTCTTTTTCAACACAAGAACATCTACAAGTATACTTCACCATGTAGCATTTACAAAAATCAGATAGATCACATTGCAATTAATAAAGAGAGAGGGAGGACTCTGAGAAATGTAAGAAGCTATAGAGGTGCT
The DNA here is from genome assembly GCF_036898095.1 of Palaemon carinicauda. Classification (NCBI taxonomy): domain Eukaryota; kingdom Metazoa; phylum Arthropoda; class Malacostraca; order Decapoda; family Palaemonidae; genus Palaemon; species Palaemon carinicauda. The sequence goes on from NC_090746.1 coordinate 12,767,017, forward strand.
AATATTAACAGTGATCACTAGCTCCTCATTGTCACTCGTAAATTAAAACTGAAAGCACCCAACAGAAAGATAGATAAAATACCTAAGTTTGATACAACTAAGCTTTTAAAGAAGAGCACAGAGAAACATTTGCAATTGAATGTAGGAATCGATTTGGCGTCTTAGAAACTTTAAGAGACGAATAACAGACAATTGATGAAGAATGGTTTAATATTAAGAACAAATATCGGTCAGTTGGTAATGAAGTCTTAGGACATGCAGTTGCAAGGAGAAAGCCATGGATATCAAATGATACTTGGGATACTATAAAAAGTAGACAAAGACAGAAATTGAAATGAAAATTACAAGGTAGAGCATGTTAAGTATTCCTGTATTGACAGTGAGGTCAAAAGAAAAGCCAGGAATGACTGGAGAGAATATTTAGACAGTAAAGCAGATGAGATTGACAAACCTATGAATTCAGGAAATGGCTATGGTGTAAGAATTGCTCATAGAATTATTAATGACATCTCGACTGGAGCAAAGAATAAGAAGCATATACCCATCAAAAAGAGAGATGGTTCTGTTATAGCAACAGAAGATGAGGAAAGACAGTGTTGGATGGAACACTTTAGTGAGGTTATGAATAGGACTTATGAAGGGAATGATTTGATTGATATAACTGAAGTCGATGAAGACCTAGATGTGCATATGAATGAATTCAGTTTGTTTGAAGTCGAAGCTATCCTCAAAACAGTAAAGATATGAAACCCCCTGGATACGATGGAATAACTGCCGAGATGAAGTGACTCCGCGACTACTTACAAGATTATTTTGTAGAATGTGTCATGAAGAGGCAAAACCTGATGAATGGGAGTTAAGAGTGTTAGTGAAAATAAAAAAAAAGGAGACCTGACTGATTGCAATAATTACAGATTATTATTATTATTATTATTATTATTATTATTATTATTATGATTATTATTATTGTTAGTAGTAGTAGTAGTAGTAGTAGTAGTAGTAGCAGCAGCCAAGCTACAACCCTAGTTGGAAAAGCAAGATGCTATAAGCCTAAGGGCTCCAATACGGAAAAATAACCCAGTGAGGAAAGGAAATAAGGAAATAAATAAATGATGAGAACAAATTAACAATAAATCATTCTAAAAACAGTAACAACGTCAAAACAGATATGTCATATATAAACTATTAACAACGTCAAAACAGATATGACATATATAAACTATAAAAAGACTCATGTCAGCCTGGTCAACATAAAAACATTTGCTGCAAGTTTGAACTTTTGAAGTTCTACTGATTCAACTACCCGATTAGGAAGATCATTCCACAACTTGGTCACAGCTGGAATAAAACTTCTAGAATACTGTGTGGTATTGAGCCTCATGATTGAGAAGGCCTGGCTATTAGAATTAACTGCCTGCCTAGTATTACGAATAGGATAGAATGGTCCAGGGAGATCTGAATGTAATGGATGGTCAGAGTTATGAAAAATCTTATGCAACATGCATAATAAACTAATTGAACGATGGTCCCAAAGATTAATATCTAGATCAGGAATAAAAAATTAAATAGACCGTAAGTTTCTTTCCAACAAATTAAGATGAGAATCAGCAGCTGAAGACCTGACAGGAAAACAATACTCAAAACAAGGTAGAATGAAAGAATTAAAACACTTCCTCAGAATAGATTGATCACAGGCATAACACTTACGTCAGTTGTTATGAAAATATATAGTATGCTTATTCTAAAGAGACTGGAGAGAAAGATTGATGAAAAGCTGAGAGATGAACAACTGGATTTAGAAAGGTAGAAGTTGCACTGACCAAATTTTCATTTTGAGACATGTACAGCAATGCATAGAATATAGAAATCCCCTTTTGATGGCATTTGTGGTTATGAGAAAGCCTTTGATAGTGTGCACCGGCAAAATTAATGTTAATGAAGTCTTATCAAATGAATTTCCAGTGAACAGCGGAGTACTCTGAGGGAATATGTTGTCACCTATGTTGTTTATCCTCCTCATGGATTTTGTAATGTGTAGAACAGACAGAGATGGTGGAGAAGGATTGGACTGAATTGGTGATAAGAATTTAGCAGACCTAGTGTATGCTGATGATGCTGTCCTTATTAGCAGAACACCACATGATTTGCTATGCTTGCTTACCAGAATGCATGAAATATCACACGAGGTTGGGCTGAAGATAAATAGAAGAAAGACAGAGATGATGAGAACCGAGTATGCAATGGAAGATGGAATGTCATTGGAAGGAGAAAGGATTAATGAGGTGGAATCATTTAAGTATTTAGGGATTATGATCTCCAATAAACGGTCTTTAGAAATAGAGTTTTGTGAAAGATTGAAAAAAGCAAATCAGACAATGATTAGTTTAAGTAAAATATGGAAATCAAATCGCCTGAAATTGCATATAAAAATCAGACTATATATCAGTTTAGTGAGATCGGGGTAACTTTATGGACATGAGTTATGGTATGACAATGAAACAATCTCCATTAGATTTAGTAGATTTGAGAACAAATCCATCAGAAGGATATCGGAAGTTAAATGGCAGGACAGGATTAGAAATGAAACTAAAAGAGAGATTTCTCGGGTGCCATATGTGGATGAGATCATGATGAGGGGTAGATGGAGATGGTTTGGGCATGCTCTTCGCACTCCCCTTGAGAGATTAGTTCATCAAACGTTCAGCTGGGCTCCACAAGGCACTAGAAGAGTTGGAAGACCAGGCCTACATGGATGAGGACTATGAAGCGCGAAGTAGGAGATGATGAATGGAAAAGTATTGAATTAAAAGGTCAAGAAAGAGATGACGGGTGAAATTTAACCGAGGCCCTTTGCGTCAATAGTTGTAGGAGGAGATGATGATGATGATATATGTGTGTGTATTTATTTTGGGTGCCTGCTGCTCATGCATGTTTAATTCAAGTATGATTTATGTGTAGTAGCTGGTGTCAGCTTGGATCGAGAAATTGCCACGGTGTTAGCAATATCGTCCCTGAAGATATACTGAGGATTGCAAGGCTCCGTTTTTATGATTCTATAACACAAAAAATAAGAATAAAAACTTGAAGAGCACTGTGAAAATTAATAAAGATTAAGTTTATGATTAATTTCATGGTGATAGTGTAACGAATTATTCAATGGTTAAAGTGTTATTGATGATACTGTATTTATCTTTCCAGTCTGCTGTCAGTCACTGATGGCTGGAGCTTCACAGAAAGACCTCGAGAATGTCTGCCCAAGAGTTTCCCTTCAGAGATACCCGGATGTCCTTACTTCCTAGATAGTTACTGCCATTCTGAACTGACTCCTTCAGTACCATTATCGGAGCAAATTGAAAAGGCGTTGGGGGCCATATCCTTAAGGCAGTCTTGAGGAGAATCAAGTCTAGGTCAAGAGAGAACATTATTGTAATTATTCAATGTATCAAAAAAATCGTAGGAATCATTTGGGATGAATGACCCTGGTAATTGCTGTTCAGCTCTCGTAGGAGGAGACGTATTTTTGTATGGTATGAGGCAGTCGGGAGGATACTAAAAATCATCAAAATGCAATTTCCTGAAGAGAGTATTTTGTTTTGTCAGTCAAAAATATGAAAGGTTTAATGTGCAATAGATCGAAATGTTAATCTCTATGTTGTGCGCATTGTTTTTGTACTTTCAAGGTTTATATATTTATTTGCCGCTCTAAAACACTAACAAAAAGGCCAAAGCTTTATTAACGTGCATTTAGTGAAGTCAGTTAAAATACTATTCTAATTTTATTTAATTGTGCAAATTGTCAAAGCTCATTTCAAAAGGGACCTCTAAATCAGCCCCCGTGTCATTTATTTTACCCGCCCCCCTCTTGTCGACGCTTCTATTCAGGATAGTATAAAAGTGTTTACATTATAATTAGTGTTATATCCCAACAAAATGATAACTATAACTTGTAACTCAAAGTCAGTAAGATCAATCTGTATTTTTCAGTGTTAAATAATGAGATATATATATATATGCAAGTTGTATTCATTCCGAAATACCTTTGTCAGCCTTTTATTATTTCTCATTTTTTTTCACGTATGCAATTGATCTAGATACATATTTCTCAAAGGAATTTATAAAGGGGACATCACTGTTCTTAAAGGCCAATTTATAAGTGGTGTAAAGATTTAAGCCAGCGAGAGATACGGGTCCTTTCTTCCATCACAGCAAAACGCGGCCCGTTGGATTCACAGCTTTGAGTTTGTATTTCCTCGGTAATCGTTGCTTGAGACGCTTATTAATTGTATAAACCATTTTTTACGTTATCTTTACTTACCCTTCAATATTTGTATATGATTTATTGCGTGTTAACGTCTTTCTATGCTCTGCACGAAACCCATTCTCGTAAGTTGTCTTTTCTCTTCTTTTTTTTTTTACCTGTATACTAATTATCACTATCTTCCGGTTTATACTATTTACAGCATTATTAACAGTATTAACAGTATTAACATCATTTCTGTTCTCTTCGAATTTTTGCACTGGCTACTTTTTACTAGTTTTCCTTGGAAACCCGCTCCTGTTAAAGGCACTTAATGACACCATGAGAACCTGGTCTTTTATGGATTAAGTTTTCTCTCTTTCTTTTTACTTTTGATATATTTCAGCTGCCTTTTCAGTCACTTCATCTCTGAATGAAAAGACTCCCTCTTAAAATCTCGTCTTGGATCTGAGTTCTCTTGCTTGAGGGTACACTCTGGCACATTGTTCCATCTTATTTCCCGTCCTGATTTTTTTTGTTTTTTTGTTTTAGGGTTTTATAGTTTATATATTTAAAGATCTAAATTAATGTTGTTACTCTTCTTAAAATATTTTATTTTGATTATTTATTACCTCTCTTGTAGTTTGTTTATTTCCTTGTTTCCTTTCTTCACTGGGCTATATTTCCTTGTTTGAGCCCTTGGGTTTATAGCATCTTGCTTTTCCAACTAGGGTTGTAGCTTAGCTTCCTCTTTTTTTTAAGTTTTTATAGTTTATATATAAAAGATCTAATTTAATATTGTTACTGCTCTTGAGATATTTTATTTTGATTATTTATTGCTTCTCTATTGATTTGTTTATTTCCTTGTTTCCTTTCCTCACTGGGCTATTTTCCCGTGTTGGAGCCCTTGGGCTAATAGCATCTTGCTTTTCCAACTAGGGTTGTAGCTTAGCTTATAATAACAACAATGATAATACCCAAACACACCCATATACCCTCGTTGGTTCTACTACTCTTGTCCCATCGAGTCCTGAAAATCTTGTCCTATTCCTATCCATACAGTGTGTCTTTCTGAAAAATAAGAAATAAAAGCTATTTGGTCAACCTTGTATATGTGAAAGATTCCTATATAAAAGATACATGAATCATCTGTGGAAGCTGTTCCTTTTTCTCCTGCATATATAATTCCTGCCTTTGCTCATCTTGGAAACCATCATTTTTTCACCCCGTGAGAGACAGGTGACCACACTAAAAGCATAACTCAATATTATTATTATTATTATTATAATAATTATTATTATTATTATTATTATTATTATTATTATTATTATTGTGGTTGTTGCTGTTATTATTATTATTATTATTATTATTATTATTATTATTATTATTACAAGCTAAGATACAACCCTTGTTGGAAAAGCAGGATGCTATAAGCCTAAGGGCTCCAAGAGGGTAAATACCCTGTGAGGAAAGGAAACGAGAAAATAGATAAACTACCAGAGAAGTAATAAACAATCCAAATAGAATATTTTAAGAACAGTAACGACATTGAGTTAGATCTTTCATATGTCAACTATAAAAACTAAAAAAAAAAAAAAAACAAGAGGAAGAGAAACAAGATAGAATAGTGTGCCCGAGTGTACTCTCAAGCAAGAGAACTCTACTCCAAGAAAGTGGAAGACTATGGTACAGAAGCTATGGCACTACCCAAGACTAGAGAACAGTGACTTGATTTTGGGTCGATTCTATTTTCTTCTCTTCAGATTTTGTGAGAAATCATTGGTGCATTGGTGCATGCCGTAAAGATCTGTGCCAAATTTCATTTTCATAACATTTACACCATTTGGAACTCTTTTTATTTATTATACATAACTCACTGTATCTAATGATAGCATATATCGTGAAGTTTTTTTTTATTTCTATTTTTTTTTTCATCAGTTTCATTCCTCTATTGTTCTTTCTTCTTCTTTACATTTTTTTGTGAAAATCTAATGCTTCCAAGATCCACATCCCACCTATTCCTCTAGCTATTATTTAATCCAATTTCTCTCTTCTGTTTACTGACAATGAAATCTAAAATATGTCATTCAGAGTTTGTTAGTTCAAAATCTTTCAAATGTATCCGAAAACAGTTTCACGTGATTCGCTCAATATTTACTTTCTAGCTCGTCATATTCTAAATTTGGTAGCTTTAAGGCTTCATAAACTTGTATATCTCGGAGAATAATTTTTGTTGTTGAATATTATTTGTTCAGTATTGCCAGCAATGCTACTCGGGCAAGTTGCCTTCTGCCAATCATCAAGCTACGAGTGCTTCCAAGTCTTGAGAATATTTCGCCTTATTTTAAGACAACTGAGCATAGTTCAAACCTTTTAAGTTGGATAAATATCCATGCATATATATATATATATATATATATATATATATATATATATATATATACATATATATATATATATTACAATATATATATATATATATGTATGTATATATACATTTATATACACTGTATATATACTGTATGTATATGTGTGTATTTATATACATATGTAAAACCAGCTAGTTTAGTCTCAGAGCCCTAAGTTAATTTTCTTGCTGGCAGAGAATATCCCATTCCTAATTTCCGTGTTTCTATGCTTAAAAAAATTAAACCAAGAGATGAAAGATCATTTCTAAATACCATGTAACACTTCAAATAAATATTCTTCTGACCATTGTTCAGTTGAAGTAGCTGTAATTGTTCAGTGGCCATTTTCCTCTTGGTAAGGGTAGAAGATACACTTTAGCTATGGTAAGCAGCTCTTCTAGGAGAAGGACACTCCAAAATCAAACCATTGTTCTCTAGTCTTGGGTAGTGCCATAGCCTTTGTACCATGGTCTTCCACTGTCTTGGGTTAGGGTTCTCTTGCTTGAGGGTACACTCGGGCACACTACTCTATCTTATTTTGTTAAAGTTTTTATAGTTTATATAGTAGATATTTATTTTAATGTTACTGTTCTAAAAGTATTTTATTTTTCCTTTTTTCCCTGTTGGAGCCCCTCGGCTTATAGCAATCTGCTTTTCCAACTAGGGTCGTATCTTGGAAATTAATAATAATAATATTAATGATAATGATAACATGAATCCAGCATTACATTGTAATCAATGAGAGTAAAAACGGCTCGGAGGGTTTACGATCAAGACTAGCAAAACAGTCTTGTCAGGAAACACATATAGTTTGTAGTAACGAACAAAGGAAGTTTCAAGGCATTCTTTGATGGAAGTCACAATGGTTTCAAGCCACGTTAAACTCATCTTCACGTAGAACTTTGTAAGGGAAGGCTGATGCAAAAGATAAAAGAAAAGTACAAAGGAAAGTACAAAATTAAAATCAACAATACAAAGATCACTTTAATCATACCTGAAGGATGTGGTAACGTCCCTGACTGGTGAATGCCAGAATGGGTTTCGAGTCCCGTTCAAACTCGGTGGTTCTTTTGATCGCTGCAACCTCACTATTCTTGTGAGCTAAGGATGTGGGTTTTTGGGGAGCCTATGGGTCTATCTGCTGAGTCATCAGCAGCCATTGTCTGGCCCTCCTTGGTCCTAACTTGGGTGGAGAGGGGGCTAGGTCGCTGATCATACATATGGTTAGTCTCTAGGGCATTGTCCTGTTCGATAGGGCAATGTCACTGTCACTTGCCTCTGCCATTCATGAGCGGCCTTGAAACCTTTAAACGGACTGTACATTCTTTTCACAATTTTTGTTTAATTGACTACTCTTAATACTTGGGAAGTAGTGAGACTGTCTACTTCATAATATCCATCATTCAAAGTCAATTTTTGCGTTCCTTAATGGGATTTTATTTGTGCAAGATTTCAAATTTACTCTTTTATGGTTTGGTTATATCCAAACACATGCACGAATAAAACATTACTTATGTCACCAAATTTCTCATGCTTGCCATATATAGGCTATATATATATATATATATATATATATATATATATATATATATATATATATATATATATATATATATATACAGTATATATATATCTATATACAGTATATATATCTATATATATACACAGTATATATATATATATATATATATATATATATGTATATATATATATATATATATATATATATATATATATATATATATATGGTCTTCGTTAAGCCTATAAACTAGACATTCCTTTGTGTTCAGTTATTTCAAGTCTGAGGTTGCTTCATACCTTTCAGCAATATGGTTGTCTACAGCCCTCTCTCCGTTTCTTTAGACTCTTTCCCGATGTTCATATCAAAGTTAATGGGCAGTTTATCGTGAAAGTACTAAAGATTTCTTTGAATCAAGTAAAGATGATTAGCTATGAGTGGTATCATTGTTTACCAAAACTGGCGTTGATTATGACCTCTTGCCGAAGTCACTATGAATCCTGGCCTATTATCTCTTCCTCATCCCGTCAGCGTAAACTTCCATAGGTTGTACGTTATTGAAAATGTTTATATTTATAGTGAAAAAATAAATTATCAACTGACTTTATTTTGTGCAACAGAATCTCTCCTCTACCCCGCTTTAACAAATTTGTTTATGGAATGCTTTGAAAGTGAATTTCTGCGTAATATTCTTTATATATCGCTTGGTTTAGGTATGTACACGTCATGTCAATTGTGATTTAAATAAGCAGCTTAATCACTCAATCAATTTTATATTCTAATAGGCATCTGACCCTAATTTTTTTCATTTTAGATTTCTTAATTATATCCTAGAATGACCATAGTTCGTTCTTTTTTTTTTTTTTTTTTTTTTTTTCTTTTTTTTTTTTTTAGAGAGAGAACCAGTTCATAGTAATATATCCAGTTTGTTCATTTCATCTCTTATAATAAGGAGACAATAGGGCTCTCAGATTTTTCATCACTATATTACGAGCAGATAGAATTTGTGGTTTTCGAATGATAATTAAATTTCTTTCCTATCTGATTGGCTAATGAAACTCTAGTCACCGCTGAGATTACGGGTGAAATAGGCCCCACCCCCTGATGACACCATAGCCAATTATGTTGTCTCCCACATTAACAGCGGTCACAACACATCCCCTTAAAGTGATTATAAGTTAGTATGGTTTGGAATTTGTAAGGGGAGGTAGGTGTTTTGACCGCTGCTAACGTGAGAGACAACGTGATTAGCTATGACGTCTTCAAAGGGTTGGGCTTATTTCGCCTGGAATCTTTGGGGCGACATAGGTTGCCCTCTTATATCGATTTGAAGAAAGAAAGACCCTTTATTCTTTACCCTCAGTTTGCAACAACCATTTCAGGCTCTGTTTAGTAATTCACAAATAAATCTTGATAGCATTGGGATAGTTAGAGTCAAGGCTCTTTGTAATTATTTTAGTATAATAGAGAAGTTTTTAGGTAAGAATTTTTCTGGAGTTTATTCCATTACCTGCAATGGTTGCTCTGATGTTTGCATAGGGGATTCTGGTTGGTCAGTGTATCTGTCAGAATGAACACAAAAGGTAATTAGAAATGATGATGCATATAGTTTGCTATTCATCCATGTATCTGAAAATAACCAAACCACAAGTCGGAATAGATTTGAAAGGCTGTACAAAGGCCATTTAATTAAGAAATATAAAATATTGGACTCACCAGGCAACAAATTTGAATGATAGTCGCTGTAAATGAGTTGAAAGATATAACAGACAGTTTGGCGTGACTTGGGCGGTATTTTTACTGTTGATTTCACTCTTATTCTTATTTCCTTTGTAACCTGTTGACCTTCTGTGTCAGCCTTCCTGTATGAACCTCCACCTGAAGAGATGCCTTATGTGGCTTGTAAATGTTGTATCACATTAAAGCATGTCTTAAAAACTGGCTTTTATTTAAGATTTTCTTCCACGTAAAGAATTTAATTCACCAAGATGAATTTTAGAACACTTCCTTCTATCTTTTAAACTTGTGAGTTTATGTGTTAAGTCGTGGACATTACCTTGTTCCTTCTCATTTAGCGGGGAATTTAGGGTAGCAAAGCTGCTTACTTTAGTTTAATGACGAAGTCTGTAAATATAGAATTCTCTCATGTCCTACCAGTGATTATTTATTTGATAATGTGTCTTCAGTCTTTAGAAGTAACATCCTGCAAAGTGTGAGTTTCAATTTTTTTTTTTTTTTTTTCAAAAATGACTTCATAATGTAAAGCAGTACTGCATAGCATCTCTCTTGAACGAATGCTTGGAGCTACAATAAGAAAGGTTCTAATTGACAGTAATCACATAAGTCTTTTCTTGACAATCTTGTATTGATTAACTTAGTCTAAGGATCATTTTATTGCAACAATAAACTGAACTTTTAATAAATGATTGGAGGAAAGAACTATGATTAACTAAAACAATATTATAAAAGATCAAAATCATATCGAGATTGACGTCAAAATGTGTATATGACAAAGTTACAAAACTTTTTTTTTTTTAATTAATTAATGTAGTATCAAATTTATTTGAGATATAAATTGATGAAGCAAAGCTTATTAAATTATTGTCCAAGTAAAACTACTCAAACTCTTATGTCACAGACACTAACTACATCAAAAGTAAACTCCTAACTAAAATGGGTTTCGTGCGTTCAGATGCAGTCAGACATTGATTGGTCTATTGTAATTTTGAATGCTTTATTATATTGGTGGATTGATGTAAAACAGTAAAAAAAAAATGGAACTCCATAACTTTCATTCTTCCCGTTTTAATGAGGTAAAACCTTGATTAGATTTTACCTCTGCATTTTCATAGATCATCATATTAGTTTTATTCATATTCATATTCAGTCCTACATTTTTGCTTTCTCTATTCAAATCTCCAGTCATCTTTTCTAATTCCTACCTGCCTCTGTCCAAGAATAGAAACCAAGTCAACGTCAAGTTATTGATCGAATTTGCTTTTGATTAGATTTATTGCCAAACTTCTCTTTTCATCATGGCAATTTTTTTTTAAGCTTCACGTGCATTTAAATCATACACGCAGGAGATATGACAGAGGATAATTGTTTGTACAATAAATATTGATCTTGCTATGACTATGTCGTATAGCAAAGCTGGCATTATATGAGATCCTCGTTATCAGAGCACCTGACAGTAGTCATGTGGTGGGTCATCTGCAACATTCAAATTCGGTTCTTCATAAATTGTCAATATCACTGCCTCTCATTAGATTAGTATATGAACCTGACTCACTGCTTCACTAAGCCATAAAAGAACTTGATGACCATCAACCCTTGATACAGTTATTTACTTTAAGCGAAATTCTAATGCTGCTAAAATTTGATTGCCCAATTAACAATCATTTTCCTACTGCACTGTAGATTGGTGAATATTATCAGAGTCGATGTGGGAGTCATATATGACAATCTTAGAAGAGGACCTCACCGAAATTTTTCGCTGTCCGGTACATACATCATAAAGACTGCCTGTGGTAGACTGTTATAAGGCATAACTATTTTCAAAACTACTAAATACAGCAATAGATCTAGCACCGAGACTGCTCTCCGTTAATCTTTTGATCAGAATCTGTTATCCAGTATTTTTCAGCTCTAGCAAGCCCTATTTATCTAATTCATACCACCTTATATACCATTGTCGCTACATAATTTTGTACCTATCAACATCTTGAGTGCATGCAAGAGTAAAGACAACAGAAATATAGAACATCTCTTGTCTTTCATATCTTTCAGGGTAGTATTATCTGTCTGTTATATATCATTATGTCTTCACTGCCCCTTTAGTTATATGGACCACCCTGCAACCAGAGTTCCATCTTGCAGTAGGTCAGGAAGATGGCATTTCTGCTGTTTTAGGAAACTAATTGTGAGAGAATGAATTTGATTTGTTCAAAGAAATATACTATAAAAGCACATTGACTGGTATCAGTAAATATGAAGCTTTTTCATGTATAGAAAACACAGCCATTTCCAAATCTCATTCTGGTTCTCTTTGAAATATCTGATGAAAGCTGACAAGTGATAATTATTATACCCACTACCCATCATATCTGAGCTCAAGTCGATGATGTAATTCACTATAATCAAAGAGATATTAATAGCTATAAAAAATTTAATCCGAAAATACTTGATTTTCCTTTGTTATTGTGAAGTGTAATGTTTTTCATATATGCAGATTCTGATGGTTTCCAAGGCCATTTCTCAGATACATTCATTGCCTTGTTGTTATCCTCCTGTTAGCCCAGAGGCTTTAAATTTTATATATAACTCTGTTCCTATCCGAGTTCCTATTTTGTTTATTTTCCATCACTGATCACTACTGGTCAAAATTCTTAAGAATTGATATCAATTCAATTCAGCACAATCCCTTTTACCTTGGTATATGACGTTTTTTTTTTTGTGCTTTTTCTATATGAAAGTGTCCCTCAGAATACAAATATCTTTTGCACTCGGTCCCACTTATATTTACCAATCAATAAAGAATCTTGTATAGTTGTTAGACTTCATCCAAAAATGCTCTTCAGGAACTAATATATCTAGCTTTTATTCTATGGTTCTTCACTTTCCAGTATAAATGACAAATTTGGAAGCAATTAAATTTTTCCTAATCATGCAAACCTGAAGCTCTTTACTATGGAGATATATTTCGGCAACAGATGAAACTGGCCGTAAAACTTTTAACGAGGTGCTACACCCCTCCACTAGTTAGCGGGATGGGAGCTGTAGGCCAACCATCCCACTCGCACATGCAGCAGCTAACACAAGCCAATTTGCAATTACAGGCAGAACTTCCTGGAGGGTAGGTGATAGTAGGGCAGTATGTGTAAAGAGCTTCAATTTTGTATGGTTAGGAAAAATGCAAATTATTTCCGATTTTATCATTTGTTTTGGCACCAAATACAAACCTTTCTGCTCTTTACTATGGAGACTCACGTTTAGGTGGTTAGAAGTCAATGACCAACTGGCTTGTCACTGATCTGGGATGTGACACCTGTGCTTCACATGAGCTATGGAAGAGCATACCCTATCACCTCGCTAACTCTCAATGAGAGATAAGGGCTTGAGCATTTGTGTGAAGGGGTGAAACTTCAGCAATGTGACTCTTCTAGGTAATACTTCCCTTGAAGCTAGGCTCCTCTTACCTTGATGTTACCCGACTCCTACCTCGCTGGGAGATCGGTGACGTAACAAGTATACATGCATATATCAGGTTACACAATGGACAATGATACCCACCTGCAGTCAGATGAGGTCAGCTTGCAGAATTCCTCGGCTTGCTTGAGCCCCAAGGGATGGGAGAATAAAAGATGAAAAGGCCAATCATACGCACATTTATGCTAGGCTAGCTGAGTTGTCACTGATCATGTTTTATGCAGCCACCACAGGATCTGTGAAGAATGTGTCAAGGCGGTGAACATAATGTGATATTTCTATATACCCTCCTGTAAGACCTGCTTCACATTGCAGTTCTTTTTTAACCCCAGGGATGTGCTAACACCCCTGATGTCATGAGCTCTAGGTCTATGGTCAAGAGGGGTCAAGTCTGCTTGGAGCGCTCGTTCAATCACCTTCCTGATCCAGGAAGAGATTGAGCTCTTCATAACTCTCCTCATAACTTTGCCTGTACTGACAAGCTCAAACAATCCATTTAAGATATTTTCTCAGTGCCCTAACAGGGCATAGTAACAGTTGATCTGGGTCATTTGTGACAATACGGGGACTTTCAATTCGGAAGGGCCCAAATCTAAGATCTGCTACAGCCGGATCTTGAGTCTTTACAGCAAACTCTGGGACAAAGTTGAGTGCCACTTTACCCCCATCCCTTTGAATGGTAGATGACATGGGACAGACCGTGTAGCTTGCTAACTCTCTTAGCAGAGGCTAGCGCTAACAGAAAAGCCGTCTTTAGAGTTAGGTCACAATCTGAGGACCGACAAAGAGGTTCTTAAGAACCGCCTTTAATGGATTGTAGTACTCATACTACATTCCACAGAGGTGGTCTGACTTAATGGGAGCATATTAGCTTAAAACTTCATATGAGGAGAGACAATTTCATCGAGGAGGGAATGTTAACTCCATTTAGCTTAAAGGCAAGGCTTAAGGCTGAGCAATAGCCTTTCACCACATTTACCAGCCACTAGTGGCATTTGTGCAGGCATGAGAAGGGCATCACCAAAGGGTGTAGGTGTTAGTATGCTTACATCCATTCTACTTCCATGTTAATACATGTTAATAGTTTGAAAGTAAAACACAACTGGGTCATATGCACATAATAAGGGGGTTGAGTATGGTTAATTATCCCTGCATCTCCACGTCAAAGAGTCACAAGCATCCTTCAAACAAGACCCTAGACTAAGATTCAGTGCTCAGACAGGTTACAAAAAAACTGTATATTGGCCTAGTGTAGAGGAAGACCTTCAAAACCATAGATCCACCTGTACCTCTACAATAAGTATACTCCGTCATTCCCACCAAAGGTGGTGATTTCAAATATCTACTTCAGCCGACTGTAGCAGATATTTTTTTTGCTCAACAGCCAAATATGCTTGGTTTATGCTGAAAGATTGACAGGTCGATTGGAGATTGCACATTTCTCTTTGGCACGCCTCCAACATAATTACTGTCAAACTATATACCTACTTCTTTCAACTGAGAGAACCTGAGCATATCTTTACAGATGGTGAGACCAATTTAGCAAGCAAACAAATGCTAAGATTTCTTAAAAGATAGGGTGTCTTGTTACGCTATTCCTTGGCCCCGTATCCAAATCTAATAGGAGGCCCGAAGTAGATGTCAAGTCAACCAAAAGAATTACTATCAAATGGCAACAGTATGACAACTTAGAAACAGAATACCAACAAGAAAACTAAATTACAAAGTAGAAAGGCATTGATGCCGCACCTTCCACCAGTGAGAACTATATTTCATATGAACATTGCAACTGACTAGCTCCCTCAACTTCCAGTATAATTTAACTGACACCTCAAACCCTTGCAAGCAGGAGCTAGGTACAGATACAAGATCTGATAGGCTATCACTGCACAATAGGACATTATGGAATATCTGGGAAGTCTGAGGGAAGACCTCTTATGACTCCAACACCCGTCTGCCCATGTGTCGTTTCCCTACCACACACTCAAAGACCTCAATGATCAAGGAGAGCCCCTCAATGGCTGAAGGGTTATTCAAATTAACATAAGCATTATTTTTCTAATGCTTTATGAAATCGCTAGCATAATATGCTAGTTTTGTTCAGTGATCTGCTCTTCTTATATGTGAGTAAGCGAGTTGCTAACAGTTGTTATTTTATTTATTTTACTATTACCATTCACATGTCTATGTTTTGTGTTTCTGACTAATTTAAAGGCTAAAGATGTCTGGTTTGAGTTCCAGTTTCATCAGAATAGATGCTCACCAGAATGTTAGCCGGGCAAGAACAATCCCCCACCATGGTGCCCAACCACAGCAGTGTGATCCCGGCTGTGATCGATCAGCTGCCATGTGAATGCTAGGCGAACACGTTACCACTATAATAACCTACAGATCATGGTATGCGCTAGTTTTTCTATTTGCGTTTGCAAACACTGTGATCTCAGGAAGGATGTTAGATCACATTATGCTGGAACTGTGTTCCGTACGCTATGCATCCACGCATATCACCAAGGGGAGAAAAAGCCACGGACTGTCGAACGCCATTATGTGTGTATCAGTACCTCATAGGGTAAATATGCAGATAGAAATTAAATAAGGTTTCCGCTGTTTTTATCCAGACCTAACACGAACTAATTCATTCATGGTTTTACCTGCTACTGTTTTCATTATAGAAGGGAAGCTATTAGTTTTTTAACACTACTTACGAGGCATTAGCTAAGATAGAAAAATTTAATTTGCTATTATTATTATTATTATTATTATTATTATTATTATTATCATTATTATTATTATTATTATTATTATTATTATTATTATTATCATTATTATTATTATTATTATTAGTATTATTATTATTACTAGCCAAGTTGGAAAAACAAGATGCTAAAACCCCAAGGGCTCCAACAGGGAAAAATGGTCCACTGAGGAAGTAATAAATGATTAAAATGGAATATTTTAAAACACATTAACAACATTAAAACAGATAATTCATATATAAACTATAAAAAGACTTATGTCAGCGTGTTCAACATAAAAACATTTGGTGCAAGTTAGAACTTTTGAATTTTTACTGATTCAACTAGGAAGATCATTCCACAACTTAATCATTCCATTTGGTAGCCTCTATAACTCAATGAGTTCATCTGAAGGAAATCCAATAAAAAAGAAAATTGGTTTCCATTCGTATCAATGAATTCCTTATCTAAGTCACGTCAAGCTTTTATCTAATGTCCAATAATAGATAACGTATTCATTAACATTGGAATTAATTCTTTTAAGGGTCGCTCATGAATGGCAGAGGCAAGGGACGGTGACTTTGCCCTAGCAAGCAGGATAATATCCTAGAGACTGACCATATATTTATTATGATCAACGCCCAAGCCCCATCTCCACCCAATCTAGGACCAGGGAGAGCCAGGCAATGGCTGCTGATAACCCAGCAGATAGACCCATAGGCTCCCCTAAACTCCAAATCTTAGCTCACAAGGATGGTAAGGTTGAAGATACTAAAAGTCCTAACGAGTCTGAGGGGGACTCTTAACCTCCGTCGGGCAAACACCAAGCAGAGACGTTACCAAGCCGGCCACAACAACCCTTTCATCCAAAGCTAGTATCAAATAACATCATTTGTGATACATGCAGCAAACAGATCGCTGAAAACAGTAGAAGTCGTACCTTTGGCAACACTTGATATAATAGCCTACAGGAAATGCATGGACACGCCGAGTTTCCTTTGTGTACGCTTCGAAAACAATAACATAAAATCTATGTATCACCGTCAGATAAGTTGAAGGCTCAACTATATATACCTCCCTATTATCATTTATATCGGATTCATGAAGATGGCGTCAGAAAACCTCAAATCAGTCAATCAAATTCATGAAGATGGATAGGGTTCTTTTGAAACTGGCTCGACAGAAAAACGACAATTTTTATCAAGAATCTTGAGATCATTATGGACGTTGAATTCTAACAAATGATTTTACTATAATTCTGATGACTTTAAAAATAATTGCATTTTGTCACTTTACGTCTGGTTTCATAGAGCTATAATATAAGTTTAGATAAGATAAATAATGTGACCAGGGTCCCGCTCTTGGGTGGGACAGTCCCGCTTTTTCAACGTCTGTCCCGCTTTTTTCGAAGTTATTAAAGTGTCCCGCTTTTATTTTACTATTTTGAGTTAACAAAACTTTCCCTGTTAGTGGAATAGTACTGACATTTCGTTAAATTTTGTCATTCCATTGAAAAGTATGAATATCAAAGGTATGTAGAAAAATTTTTTGGATTTATTCTTGAATTCTCTTATATATATATATATATATATATATATATATATATATATATATATATATATATATATATATATATATAAATATATGTATATATTTTATGTTGACCAGGCTGACATGAGTCTTTCTATAGTTTATATGACATATCTGTTTTTGACGTTGTTAATAGTTTATATAGGACATATCTGTTTTGACGGTGTTGATGTTTTTTAGAATGATATATTGTTAATTCATTCTCATAATTTATTTATTTCCTTATTTCCTTTCCTCACTTGGCTATTTTTCCCTGTTGGAGCCCTTGGGCTTATAGCATCTTCCTTTTCCAACTAGGGTTGTAGCTTGGCTAGTAATAATAATAATGATAATATATATATATATATATATATATATATATATATATATATATAATATATATATTATATATATGTATATATATATATATATATATATATATATATATATATATATATATGTGTGTGTGTGTGTGTGTGTGTGTGTGTGTATAATGTCCGCTTTTACAGAAAAAAAATCTGGTCACATTAGATAAGGATATTGATGTCTATCCATGCTACAGAGCTTCTAGTAAACTGCTATTTTAGCCTCGTAAGCACATTCTTACAATCAATGTCATGAGACAATCAAATCGGCTATGTGCTCATGAGAAAATACTGCAAAATGGGGAAATTATTCAAATGAATCTACCCAAGATACAAGAGCAAACCATCTTTCTAACTAGAGGGGCACTCTTGCTTGAGGATGCACTCATGCTCACTATTCTATATAATTTTTCTTCTTTTTGTTATTTTTTTAAACTTTTATAGTTTATATATGAAAGGTTTATTTTGATATTGTTACTCTTCTTAATTGCTCATTACATGTAGTTCATCTAATTTCTTATTTCCTTTTCCTCATTGGGCTATTTTCCCTGTTGGAGCCCTTGGGCTTATAGCATCATGCTTTTCCAACTAGGGTTGTAGCGTAGTAAGTAATAATAATAATAATAATAATAATAATAATACCTCCGCCATTGCAGCTTATTTCTCGAGATTGGGGTTAATTTGGTGGAACTTTTACTCGGCCTTCATCTTGACCTTTGACCTAGGACTATCAAAATTTAATAATTTCAATGTCTTAACATAATATTTAATATGAGAAAGTTTCGCTGCCCTATGAATAAAATTGTGGCCAGGAAATTGTTCACAAACAAACAGACAAGCAGACAAATGGATAAACATCGGGCGAAAACATAACCTTCTCTCCAGCTTCGTTGGCGGATGTATAACAAGGCCAAATGCATTGTCCTATGAATTGATTAGGATAAATCTCCAAAGATTTTCAACGCTATATACTTACTAACAGTGAATTCTGGCAGCAGCTACTAACTTTTCTAACGGTGCATTCTGGCAGCCACTACTAGCTTTTCTAACGATGCATTCTGGCAGCCACTACTAGCTTTTCTAATGGTGCATTCTGGCGGCCACTACTAGCTTTTCAGACAGTGCATTCTGACAGCCACTACTAACTTTTCTGACGGTGCATTCTGGCAGCCACTACTAGCTTTTCTAACGGTGCATTCTGGCAGCCACTACTAGCTTTTCTAACGGTGCATTCTGGCAGCCACCACTAGCTTTTCTGACGGTGCATTCTGGCAGCCACCACTAGCTTTTCTGACAGTGCATTCTGGCAGCCACTACTAACTTTTCTAACGGTGCATTCTGGCAGCCACTACTAGCTTTTCTAATGGTGCATTCTGGCAGCCACTACTAGCTTTTCTAACGGTGCATTCTGGCAGCCACCACTAGCTTTTCTGACGGTGCATTCTGGCAGCCACTACTAGCTTTTCTGACGGTGCATTCTGGCAGCCACTACTAGCTTTTCAGACAGTGCATTCTGGCAGCCACTACTAACTTTTCTAACGGTGCATTCTGGCAGCCATTACTAGCTTTTCTAACGGTGTATTCTGGCAGCCACTACTAGCTTTTCTAACGGTGCATTCTGGCAGCCACTACTAGCTTTTCTAACGGTACATTCTGGCAGCCACCACTAGCTTTTCTAACGGTGCATTCTGGCAGCCACCACTAGCTTTTCTGACGGTGCATTCTGGTAGCCACTACTAGCTTTTCTAATGGTGCATTCTGGCAGCTACTACTAGCTTTCCTTAGAGTGCATTCTGACAGCCACTACTAGCTTTTCTGCCAGTGCATTCTGGCAGCCACTACTAGCTTTTCTAACGGTATATTCTGGCAGCCATTACTAGCTTTCCTAACGGTGCATTCTGGCAGCCACTACTATTTTTCTAACGGTGCATTCTGGCAGCCACTACTAGCTTTTCTAACGCTACATTCTGGCAGCCCCTACTATCTTTTCTGACGGTGCATTCTGGCACCCACTACTAACTTTTCTAACGGTGCATTCTGGCAGGCGCTACTAGCTTTTCTAACCTTGCATTCTGGCAGGCACTATTAGCTTTTCTAACGGTGCATTCTGGTAGGCACTAATAGCTTTTCTAACGGTGCATTCTGGCAGCCACTACTAGCTTTTATAATGGTGCATTCTGGCAGCCACTACAAACTTTTCTAACAGTGCATTGTGGCAGCCACTACTACCTTGTCTGATGGTGCATTCTGGCAGCCACTACTCGCTTTTCTAATGGTGAATTCTAACGGTGCATTCTAGCAGCCACTACTAGCTTTTCTGATGGTGCATTGTGGCAGCCACTACTCGCTTTTCTAACAGTGCATTCTGATAGCCACTACTAGCTTTTCTAATGGTGCATTCTGGCAGCCACTATTCGCTTTTCTAATGGAGCATTCTGGCAGCCACTACAGACTTTTCTAACGGTGCATTCTGGCAGCCACTACTAGCTTTTCTGATAGTACATTGTGGCAACCACTACTCGCTTTTCTAACAGTGCATTCTGATAGCCACTACTAGCTTTTCTATTGGTGCATTCTGGCAGCCACTACAAACTTTTCTAACAGTGCATTGTGGCAGCCACTACTACCTTGTCTGATGGTGCATTCTGGCAGCCACTACTCCCTTTTCTAATGGTGCATTCTAACGGTGCATTCTAGCAGCCACTACTAGCTTTTCTGATGGCACATTGTGGCAGCCACCACTCGCTTTTCTAATAGTGCAATCTGGTAGCCACTAACTAGCTTTTCTAATGGTGCATTCTGGCAGCCACTACAAACTTTTCTAACAGTGCATTGTGGCAGCCACTACTACCTTGTCTGATGGTGCATTCTGGCAGCCACTACTCGTTTTTCTAATGGTGCATTCTAATGGTGCATTCTAGCAGCCACTACTAGCTTTTCTGATGGCGCATTGTGGCAGCCACTACTCGCTTTTCTAACAGTGCATTCTGATAGCCACTACTAGCTTTTCGAATGGTGCATTCTGGCAGCCACTACTCGCTTTTCTAATGGTGCATTCTGGCAGCCACTACAAACTTTTCTAACGGTGCATTCTGGCAGCCACTACTAGCTTTTCTGATAGTACATTTTGGCAGCCACTACTCGCTTTTCTAACAGTGCATTTTGATAGCCACTACTAGCTTTTCTAATGGTGCATTCTGGCAGCCACTACAAACTTTTCCAACGGTGCATTCTGGCAGCCACTACTAGCTTTTCTGATGGTGCTTTGTGGTAGCCACTACTCTCTTTTTTAACAGTGCATTCTGATAGCCACTACTAGCTTTTCTAATGGTACATTCTTGCAGCCACTACTCACTTTTCTAATGGT
Source organism: Palaemon carinicauda (assembly GCF_036898095.1). Classification (NCBI taxonomy): domain Eukaryota; kingdom Metazoa; phylum Arthropoda; class Malacostraca; order Decapoda; family Palaemonidae; genus Palaemon; species Palaemon carinicauda. The sequence goes on from NC_090746.1 coordinate 12,788,425, forward strand.
GCATTGTGGCAGCCACTACAAGCTTTTCTAACAGTGCATTCTTCCAGCCACTACTAGCTTTTCTGATAGTGCATTCTGGCAGCCACTACTCGCTTTTCTAACAGTACATTCTGATAGCCACTACTAGCTTTTCTAATGGTGTATTCTGGCAGCCACTACTCGCTTTTCTAATGGCGTATTGTGGCAGCCGCTACAAGTTTTTCTAACGGTGCATTCTTCCAGCCACTACTAGCTTTTCTGATGGTTAATTGTGGCAGCCACTACTCGCTTTTCTAACAGTGCACTCTGGCAGCCACTACTCGTTTTCTAACGGTGCATTCTGGCAGCCACTACAAGCTTTTCTAACGGTGTATTCCTGCAGCCACTACTAGCTTTTCTGATGGTGCATTCTGGCAGCCGCTACTCGCTTTTCTAGTGGTGCATTCTGGCAGTCACTACAAGCTTTTCTAACGGTGCATTCTGGCAGCCACTACTAGCTTTTCTGATGGTGCATTGTGGCAGCTACTACTCGCTTTTCTAACAGTCCATTCTGATAGCCACTATTAGCTTTCCTAACAGTGAATTCTGGCAGCCACTAATTGCTTTTCTAATGGTGCATTCTGGCAGCCACTTCTAATGGTGCATTCTGGCAGCCACTACTAGCTTTTCTAATGTTGCATTCTGGCAGCCGCTACTAGCTTTTCTATCAGTGCATTCTGGCACCACTACTTGCTTTTCTAATGGTGCATTCTGGCAGCCACTACTAGCTATTGTAATGGTGAATTCTGATAGCCACTACTAGCTTTCCTAACAGTGAAGTCTGGCATCCACTAATGGCTTTTCTAACGGTGCATTATGGCAGCCACTACTAGCTTTTCTAATGGTGCATTCTGGCAGCCACTACTAGCTTTTCTAACGGTGGATTCTGGCAGCTACTACTAGCTTTTCTAACGGTGCACTCTGGCAGCCACTACTAATTTTTCTAACGGTGCACTCTAGCAGCCATTACTAGCTTTTTTAACGGTGCATTCTGGCAGCTACTACTAGCTTTTCTAACGGTGCACTATAGCAGCCACTACTAGCTTTTCTAACAGTGCACTCTAGCAGCCACTACTAGCTTTTCTAATGTTGCATTCTGGCAGCCGCTACTACCTTTTCTATCAGTGCATTCTGGCAGCCGCTACTAGCTTTTCTAATGGTGCATTCTGGCAGCCACTACTAGCTTTTGTAATGGTGTATTCTGGCAGCTACTACTAGCTTTTCTGCCAGTGCTTTCTGGCAGCGACTACTAGTTTTTCTAATGGTGCATTCTGGCAGCCACTACTAGCTTTTCTAATGTTGCATTCTAGCAGCCGCTACTACCTTTTCTATCAGTGCATTCTGGCAGCCACTACTAGCTTTTCTAACGGTGCATTCTGGCAGCCACTACAAGCATTTCTAATAGTGCATTCTGGCAACCACTACTAGCTTTTTTAACGGTGCATTCTGGCAGCCACTACTAATCTTTTTTAACGGTGCACTCTGGCAGTCACTACTCGCTTTTCTAACGGTGCACTCTGGCAGTCAATACTAGCTTTTCTAACAGTGCACTCTAGCAGTCACTACTAGCTTTTCTAACAGTGCACTCTAGCAGTCACTACTAGCTTTTCTAATGTTGCATTCTGGCAGCCACTACTAGCTTTTCTAATGGTGCATTCTGGCAGCCACTACTAGCTTTTCAGACAGTGCATTCTGGCCGCCACTACTAACTTTTCTAACGGTGCATTCTGGCAGCCATTACTAGCTTTTCTAACGGTGCATTCTGGCAGCCACTACTAGCTTTTCTAACAGTGCATTTTGGCAGCCACTACTAGCTTTTCTAACGGTGCATTCTGGCACCCACCACTAGCTTTTCTAATGGTGCTGTCTGGCAGCCACCACTAGCTTTTCTGACAGTGCATTCTGGTAGCCACTACTAGCTTTTCTAACGGTGCATTCTGGCAGCTACTACTAGCTTTCCTTACAGTGCATTCTGGCAGCCACTACTAGCTTTTCTGCCAGTGCATTCTGGCAGCCACTACTAGCTTTTCTAACGGCATATTCTGGCAGCCATTACTAGCTTTCCTAACGGTGCATTCTGGCAGCCACTACTATTTTTCTAACGGTGCATTCTGGCAGCCACTACTAGCTTTTCTAACACTACATTCTGGCAGCCCCTACTATCTTTTCTGACGGTGCATTCTGGCAGCCACTACTAGCTTTTCTAACAGTTCATTCTGGCAGGTGCTACTAGCTTTTCTAACCTTGCATTCTGGCAGGCACTACTAGCTTTTCTAACAGTGCATTCTGGTAGGCACTACTAGGTTTTCTAACGGTGCATTCTGGCATCCGCTACTAGCTTTTCTAATTGTGCATTCTGGCAGCCACTACAAACTTTTCTAACAGTGCATTGTGGCAGCCACTACTACCTTGTCTGATGGTGCATTCTGGCAGCCACTACTCGCTTTTCTAATGGTGCATTCTAGCAGCCACTACTAGGTTTTCTGATGGCGCATTGTGGCAGCCACTATTCGCTTTTCTAACAGTGCATTCTGATAGCCACTACTAGCTTTTCTAATGGTGCATTCTGACAGCCACTACTTGCTTTTTTAATGGTGCATTCTGGCAGCCACTAAAAACTTTTCTAACGGTGCATTCTGGCAGCCACTACTAGCTTTTCTGATAGTACATTGTGGCAGCCACTACTCACTTTTCTAACAGTGCATTCTGATAGCCACTACTAGCTTTTCTAATGGTGCATTCTGGCAGCCACTACAAACTTTTCTAACAGTGCATTGTGGCAGCCACTACTACCTTATCTGATGGTGCATTCTGGCAGCCACTACTCGCTTTTTTAATGGTGCATTCTATCGTTGCATTCTAGCAGCCACTACTAGTTTTTCTGATGCCGCATTGTGGCAGCCACCACTCGCTTTTCTAACAGTGCAATCTGGTAGCCACTAACTAGCTTTTCTAATGGTGCATTCTGAGAGCCACTACAAACTTTTCTAACAGTGCATTGTGTCAGCCACTACTACCTTGTCTGATGGTGCATTATGGCAGCCACTACTCGCTTTTCTTATGGTGCATTCTAGCAGCCACTACTAGCTTTTCTGATGGCGCATTGTGACAGCCACTACTCGCTTTTCTAACAGTGCATTCTGATAGCCACTACTAGCTTTTCTAATGGTGCATTCTGGCAGCCACTACTCGCTTTTCTAATGGTGTATTCTGACAGCCACTACAAACTTTTCTAACGGTGCATTCTGGCAGCCACTACTAGCTTGTCTGATAGTACATTTTGGCAGCCACTACTCGCTTTTCTAACAGTGCATTTTGATATCCACTACTAGCTTTTCTAATGGTGCATTCTGGCAGCCACTACAAACTTTTCCAACGGTGCATTCTGGCAGCCACTTCAAGCTTTTCTGATGGTGCATTGTGGTAACCACTACTCACTTTTTTAACAGTGCATTCTGATAGCCACCACTAGCTTTTCTAATGGTGCATTCTGGCAGCCACTACTCGCTTTTCTAATGGTCCATTGTGGCAGCCACTACAAGCTTTTCTAACAGTGCATTCTTCCAGCCACTACTAGCTTTTCTGATGTTGCATTCTGGCAGCCACTACTAGCTTTTCTAATGGTGCATTCTGGCAGCCACTACTAGCTTTTCAGACAGTGCATTCTGGCAGCCACTACTAACTTTTCTAACGGTGCATTCTGGCAGCCATTACTAGCTTTTCTAACGGTGCATTCTGGCAGCCACTACTAGCTTTTCTAACAGTGCATTTTGGCAGCCACTACTAGCTTTTCTAACGGTGCATTCTGGCACCCACCACTAGCTTTTCTAACGGTGCTGTCTGGCAGCCACCACTAGCTTTTCTGACAGTGCATTCTGGTAGCCACTACTAGCTTTTCTAACGGTGCATTCTGGCAGCTACTACTAGCTTTCCTTACAGTGCATTCTGGCAGCCACTACTAGCTTTTCTAACAGTGCATTCTGGCAGCCACTACTAGCTTTTCTAACGGTGCATTCTGGCAGCCACTACTAGCTTTTCTAACGGCATTCTGGCAGCCACTACTAGCTTTTCTAACGGTGCATTCTGGCAGCCACTACTATTTTTCTAACGGTGCATTCTGGCAGCCACTACTAGCTTTTCTAATGCTACATTCTGGCAGCCCCTACTAGCTTTTCTGACGGTGCATTCTGGCAGCCACTACTAGCTTTTCTAACAGTGCATTCTGGCAGGCTACTAGCTTTTCTAACCTGCATTCTGGCAGGCACTACTAGCTTTTCTAACAGTGCATTCTGGTAGCACTACTAGCTTTTCTAACGGTGCATTCTGGCAGCCACTACTAGCTTTTCTAACAGTGCATTCTGGCAGCCACTACAAACTTTTCTAACAGGTGCATTCTGGCAGCCACTACTAGCTTTTCTGATGGTGCATTGTGGCAGCCACTACTCGCTTTTCTAACAGTGCATTCTGAGCCACTACTAGCTTTTCTATGGTGCATTCTGGCAGCCACTATTCGCTTTTCTAACAGTGCATTCTGGCAGCCACTACTAGCTTTTCTAATGGTGCATTCTGGCAGCCACTACTTGCTTTTTTAATGATGCATTCTGGCAGCCACTAACTTTTCTAACGGTGCATTCTGGCAGCCACTACTAGCTTTTCTGATGTACATTGTGGCAGCCACTACTCACTTTTCTAACAGTGCATTCTGATAGCCACTACTAGCTTTTCTAATGGTGCATTCTGGCAGCCACTACAAACTTTTCTAACAGTGCATTGTGGCAGCCACTACTACCTTATCTGATGGTGCATTCTGGCAGCCACTACTCGCTTTTTTAATGGTGCATTCTATCGTTGCATTCTAGCAGCCACTACTAGTTTTTCTGATGCCGCATTGTGGCAGCCACCACTCGCTTTTCTAACAGTGCAATCTGGTAGCCACTAACTAGCTTTTCTAATGGTGCATTCTGAGAGCCACTACAAACTTTTCTATTAGTGCATTGTGTCAGCCACTACTACCTTGTCTGATGGTGCATTATGGCAGCCACTACTCGCTTTTCTTATGGTGCATTCTAATGGGCATTCTAGCAGCCACTACTAGCTTTTCTGATGGCGCATTGTGACAGCCACTACTCGCTTTTCTAACAGTGCATTCTGATAGCCACTTCTAGCTTTTCGAATGGTGCATTCTGGCAGCCACTACTCGCTTTTCTAATGGTGTATTCTGGCAGCCACTACAAACTTTTCTAACGGTGCATTCTGGCAGCCACTACTAGCTTTTCTGATAGTACATTTTGGCAGCCACTACTCGCTTTTCTAACAGTGCATTTTGATATCCACTACTAGCTTTTCTAATGGTGCATTCTGGCAGCCACTACAAACTTTTCCAACGGTGCATTCTGGCAGCCACTTCAAGCTTTTCTGATGGTGCATTGTGGTAACCACTACTCACTTTTTTAACAGTGCATTCTGATAGCCACCACTAGCTTTTCTAATGGTGCATTCTGGCAGCCACTACTCGCTTTTCTAATGGTCCATTGTGGCAGCCACTACAAGCTTTTCTAACAGTGCATTCTTCCAGCCACTACTAGCTTTTCTGATAGTGCGTTCTGGCAGCCGCTACTCGCTTTTCTAACAGTGCATTCTGATAGCCACTACTTGTTTTTCTAATGGTGCATTCTGGCAGCCACTACTCGCTTTTCTAATGGTGTATTGTAGCAGCCACTGCAAGTTTTTCTAACGGTGCATTCTTCCAGCCACTACTAGCTTTTCTGATGGTGCATTGTGGCAGCCACTACTCGCTTTTTTAGCAGTGCACTCTGGCAGCCACTACTCGCTTTTCTAACGGTGCATTCTGGCAGCCACTACAAGCTTTTCTAACGGTGCATTCTTCCAGCCACTACTAGCTTTTCTGATGGTGCATTCTGGCAGCCACTACTCGCTTTTCTAGTGGTGCATTTTGGCAGTCACTACAAGCTTTTCTAACGGTGCATTCTGGCAGCCACTACTAGCTTTTCTGATGGTGCATTGTGGCAGCTACTACTCGCTTTTCTAACAGTCCATTCTGATAGCCACTATTAGCTTTCCTAACAGTGAATTCTGGCAGCCACTAATTGCTTTTCTAATGGTGCATTCTGGCAGCCACTTCTAATGGTGCATTCTGGCAGCCACTACTAGCTTTTCTAATGTTGCATTCTGGCAGCCGCTACTAGCTTTTCTATCAGTGCATTCTGGCACCACTACTTGCTTTTCTAATGGTGCATTCTGGCAGCCACTACTAGCTATTGTAATGGTGAATTCTGATAGCCACTACTAGCTTTCCTAACAGTGAAGTCTGGCATCCACTAATGGCTTTTCTAACGGTGCATTATGGCAGCCACTACTAGCTTTTCTAATGGTGCATTCTGGCAGCCACTACTAGCTTTTCTAACGGTGGATTCTGGCAGCTACTACTAGCTTTTCTAACGGTGCACTCTGGCAGCCACTACTAATTTTTCTAACGGTGCACTCTAGCAGCCATTACTAGCTTTTTTAACGGTGCATTCTGGCAGCTACTACTAGCTTTTCTAACGGTGCACTATAGCAGCCACTACTAGCTTTTCTAACAGTGCACTCTAGCAGCCACTACTAGCTTTTCTAATGTTGCATTCTGGCAGCCGCTACTACCTTTTCTATCAGTGCATTCTGGCAGCCGCTACTAGCTTTTCTAATGGTGCATTCTGGCAGCCACTACTAGCTTTTGTAATGGTGTATTCTGGCAGCTACTACTAGCTTTTCTGCCAGTGCTTTCTGGCAGCGACTACTAGTTTTTCTAACGGTGCATTCTGGCAGCCACTACTAGCTTTTCTAATGTTGCATTCTAGCAGCCGCTACTACCTTTTCTATCAGTGCATTCTGGCAGCCACTACTAGCTTTTCTAACGGTGCATTCTGGCAGCCACTACAAGCATTTCTAATAGTGCATTCTGGCAACCACTACTAGCTTTTTTAACGGTGCATTCTGGCAGCCACTACTAATCTTTTTTAACGGTGCACTCTGGCAGTCACTACTCGCTTTTCTAACGGTGCACTCTGGCAGTCAATACTAGCTTTTCTAACAGTGCACTCTAGCAGTCACTACTAGCTTTTCTAACAGTGCACTCTAGCAGTCACTACTAGCTTTTCTAATGTTGCATTCTGGCAGCCACTACTAGCTTTTCTAATGGTGCATTCTGGCAGCCACTACTAGCTTTTCAGACAGTGCATTCTGGCCGCCACTACTAACTTTTCTAACGGTGCATTCTGGCAGCCATTACTAGCTTTTCTAACGGTGCATTCTGGCAGCCACTACTAGCTTTTCTAACAGTGCATTTTGGCAGCCACTACTAGCTTTTCTAACGGTGCATTCTGGCACCCACCACTAGCTTTTCTAATGGTGCTGTCTGGCAGCCACCACTAGCTTTTCTGACAGTGCATTCTGGTAGCCACTACTAGCTTTTCTAACGGTGCATTCTGGCAGCTACTACTAGCTTTCCTTACAGTGCATTCTGGCAGCCACTACTAGCTTTTCTGCCAGTGTATTCTGGCAGCCACTACTAGCTTTTCTAACGGCATATTCTGGCAGCCATTACTAGCTTTCCTAACGGTGCATTCTGGCAGCCACTACTATTTTTCTAACGGTGCATTCTGGCAGCCACTACTAGCTTTTCTAACGCTACATTCTGGCAGCCCCTACTATCTTTTCTGACGGTGCATTCTGGCAGCCACTACTAGCTTTTCTAACAGTTCATTCTGGCAGGTGCTACTAGCTTTTCTAACCTTGCATTCTGGCAGGCACTACTAGCTTTTCTAACAGTGCATTCTGGTAGGCACTACTAGGTTTTCTAACGGTGCATTCTGGCATCCGCTACTAGCTTTTCTAATTGTGCATTCTGGCAGCCACTACAAACTTTTCTAACAGTGCATTGTGGCAGCCACTACTACCTTGTCTGATGGTGCATTCTGGCAGCCACTACTCGCTTTTCTAATGGTGCATTCTAGCAGCCACTACTAGGTTTTCTGATGGCGCATTGTGGCAGCCACTATTCGCTTTTCTAACAGTGCATTCTGATAGCCACTACTAGCTTTTCTAATGGTGCATTCTGACAGCCACTACTTGCTTTTTTAATGGTGCATTCTGGCAGCCACTAAAAACTTTTCTAACGGTGCATTCTGGCAGCCACTACTAGCTTTTCTGATAGTACATTGTGGCAGCCACTACTCACTTTTCTAACAGTGCATTCTGATAGCCACTACTAGCTTTTCTAATGGTGCATTCTGGCAGCCACTACAAACTTTTCTAACAGTGCATTGTGGCAGCCACTACTACCTTATCTGATGGTGCATTCTGGCAGCCACTACTCGCTTTTTTAATGGTGCATTCTATCGTTGCATTCTAGCAGCCACTACTAGTTTTTCTGATGCCGCATTGTGGCAGCCACCACTCGCTTTTCTAACAGTGCAATCTGGTAGCCACTAACTAGCTTTTCTAATGGTGCATTCTGAGAGCCACTACAAACTTTTCTAACAGTGCATTGTGTCAGCCACTACTACCTTGTCTGATGGTGCATTATGGCAGCCACTACTCGCTTTTCTTATGGTGCATTCTAGCAGCCACTACTAGCTTTTCTGATGGCGCATTGTGACAGCCACTACTCGCTTTTCTAACAGTGCATTCTGATAGCCACTTCTAGCTTTTCGAATGGTGCATTCTGGCAGCCACTACTCGCTTTTCTAATGGTGTATTCTGACAGCCACTACAAACTTTTCTAACGGTGCATTCTGGCAGCCACTACTAGCTTGTCTGATAGTACATTTTGGCAGCCACTACTCGCTTTTCTAACAGTGCATTTTGATATCCACTACTAGCTTTTCTAATGGTGCATTCTGGCAGCCACTACAAACTTTTCCAACGGTGCATTCTGGCAGCCACTTCAAGCTTTTCTGATGGTGCATTGTGGTAACCACTACTTACTTTTTTAACAGTGCATTCTGATAGCCACCACTAGCTTTTCTAATGGTGCATTCTGGCAGCCACTACTCGCTTTTCTAATGGTCCATTGTGGCAGCCACTACAAGCTTTTCTAACAGTGCATTCTTCCAGCCACTACTAGCTTTTCTGATGTTGCATTCTGGCAGCCACTACTAGCTTTTCTAATGGTGCATTCTGGCAGCCACTACTAGCTTTTCAGACAGTGCATTCTGGCAGCCACTACTAACTTTTCTAACGGTGCATTCTGGCAGCCATTACTAGCTTTTCTAACGGTGCATTCTGGCAGCCACTACTAGCTTTTCTAACAGTGCATTTTGGCAGCCACTACTAGCTTTTCTAACGGTGCATTCTGGCACCCACCACTAGCTTTTCTAACGGTGCTGTCTGGCAGCCACCACTAGCTTTTCTGACAGTGCATTCTGGTAGCCACTACTAGCTTTTCTAACGGTGCATTCTGGCAGCTACTACTAGCTTTCCTTACAGTGCATTCTGGCAGCCACTACTAGCTTTTCTGCCAGTGCATTCTGGCAGCCACTACTAGCTTTTCTAACGGCATATTCTGGCAGCCATTACTAGCTTTCATAACGGTGCATTCTGGCAGCCACTACTATTTTTCTAACGGTGCATTCTGGCAGCCACTACTAGCTTTTCTAATGCTACATTCTGGCAGCCCCTACTATCTTTTCTGACGGTGCATTCTGGCAGCCACTACTAGCTTTTCTAACAGTTCATTCTGGCAGGTGCTACTAGCTTTTCTAACCTTGCATTCTGGCAGGCACTACTAGCTTTTCTAACAGTGCATTCTGGTAGGCACTACTAGCTTTTCTAACGGTGCATTCTGGCAGCCGCTACTAGCTTTTCTAATAGTGCATTCTGGCAGCCTCTACAAACTTTTCTAACAGTGCATTGTGGCAGCCACTACTACCTTGTCTGATGGTGCATTCTGGCAGCCACTACTCGCTTTTCTAATGGTGCATTCTAGCAGCCACTACTAGCTTTTCTGATGGCGCATTGTGGCAGCCACTATTCGCTTTTCTAACAGTGCATTCTGATAGCCACTACTAGCTTTTCTAATGGTGCATTCTGACAGCCACTACTTGCTTTTTTAATGATGCATTCTGGCAGCCACTAAAAACTTTTCTAACGGTGCATTCTGGCAGCCACTACTAGCTTTTCTGATAGTACATTGTGGCAGCCACTACTCACTTTTCTAACAGTGCATTCTGATAGCCACTATTAGCTTTTCTAATGGTGCATTCTGGCAGCCACTACAAACTTTTCTAACAGTGCATTGTGGCAGCCACTACTACCTTATCTGATGGTGCATTCTGGCAGCCACTACTCGCTTTTTTAATGGTGCATTCTATCGTTGCATTCTAGCAGCCACTACTAGTTTTTCTGATGCCGCATTGTGGCAGCCACCACTCGCTTTTCTAACAGTGCAATCTGGTAGCCACTAACTAGCTTTTCTAATGGTGCATTCTGAGAGCCACTACAAACTTTTCTATTAGTGCATTGTGTCAGCCACTACTACCTTGTCTGATGGTGCATTATGGCAGCCACTACTCGCTTTTCTTATGGTGCATTCTAGGTGCAGCCACTACTAGCTTTTCTGATGGCGCATTGTGACAGCCACTACTCGCTTTTCTAACAGTGCATTCTGATAGCCACTTCTAGCTTTTCGAATGGTGCATTCTGGCAGCCACTACTTGCTTTTCTAATGGTGTATTCTGGCAGCCACTACAAACTTTTCTAACGGTGCATTCTGGCAGCCACTACTAGCTTTTCTGATAGTACATTTTGGCAGCCACTACTCGCTTTTCTAACAGTGCATTTTGATATCCACTACTAGCTTTTCTAATGGTGCATTCTGGCAGCCACTACAAACTTTTCCAACGGTGCATTCTGGCAGCCACTTCAAGCTTTTCTGATGGTGCATTGTGGTAACCACTACTCACTTTTTTAACAGTGCATTCTGATAGCCACCACTAGCTTTTCTAATGGTGCATTCTGGCAGCCACTACTCGCTTTTCTAATGGTCCATTGTGGCAGCCACTACAAGCTTTTCTAACAGTGCATTCTTCCAGCCACTACTAGCTTTTCTGATAGTGCGTTCTGGCAGCCGCTACTCGCTTTTCTAACAGTGCATTCTGATAGCCACTACTTGTTTTTCTAATGGTGCATTCTGGCAGCCACTACTCGCTTTTCTAATGGTGTATTGTGGCAGCCACTGCAAGTTTTTCTAACGGTGCATTCTTCCAGCCACTACTAGCTTTTCTGATGGTGCATTGTGGCAGCCACTACTCGCTTTTTTAGCAGTGCACTCTGGCAGCCACTACTCGCTTTTCTAACGGTGCATTCTGGCAGCCACTACAAGCTTTTCTAACGGTGCATTCTTCCAGCCACTACTAGCTTTTCTGATGGTGCATTCTGGCAGCCACTACTCGCTTTTCTAGTGGTGCATTTTGGCAGTCACTACAAGCTTTTCTAACGGTGCATTCTGGCAGCCACTACTAGCTTTTCTGATGGTGCATTGTGGCAGCTAATACTTGCTTTTCTAACAGTCCATTCTGATAGCCACTATTAGCTTTCCTAACAGTGAATTCTGGCAGCCACTAATTGCTTTTCTAACGGTGCATTCTGGCAGCCACTACTAGCTTTTCTAATGGTGCATTCTGGTAGGCACTACTAGCTTCTCTAACGTACATTCTGGCAGGCACTACCTAGTTTTTTTCACTGTGCATTCTGGCAGCCACTACTAGCTTTTCTAACGGTGCATTCTGGCAGCCACTACTAGCTTTTCTAATGGTGCATTCTGGCAGGTGCTACTAGTTTTTCTAACGTTGCATTCTGGCAGGTACTATTAGCTTTTCTAACGTTGCATTCTGGCAGACACTATTAGCTTTTCTAATGGTGCATTCTGGGAGCCACTTCTAATGGTGCATTCTGGCAGCCACTACTAGCTTTTCTAATGTTGCATTCTGGCAGCCGCTACTAGCTTTTCTATCAGTGCATTCTGGCAGCCACTACTTGCTTTTCTAATGGTGCATTCTGGCAGCCACTACTAGCTATTGTAATGGTGAATTCTGAGAGCCACTACTAGCTTTCCTAACAGTGAAGTCTGGCATCCACTAATGGCTTTTCTAACGGTGCATTATGGCAGGCACTACTAGCTTTTCTAATGATGCATTCTGGCCGCCACTACTAGCTTTTCTAACGGTGCACTCTGGCAGCACTACTAGCTTTTCTAACGGTGCACTCTGGCAGCCACTACTAGCTTTTCTAACGGTGCATTCTGGCAGCCACTACTAGCTTTTCTAACGGTGCATTCTGGCAGCCACTACTAGCTTTTCTAACGGTGCACTCTGGCAGCCACTACTAGCTTTTCTAATGTGCATCTGGCAGCCACTACTAGCTTTTCTAAGTGCATTCTGGCAGCCACTACTAGCTTTTCTAATGGTGCATTCTGGCAGCCACTACTAGCTTTTCTAATGGTGCATTCTGGCAGCCACTACTAGCTTTTCTGCTAATGCATTCTGGCAGCCACTACTAGCTTTTTCTAGTGCATTCTGGCAGCCACTACTACCTTTTCTAATGGTGCATTCTGGCAGCCGCTACTACCTTTTCTATCAGTGCATTCTGGCAGCCACTACTAGCTTTTCTAATAGTGCATTCTGGCAGCCACTACTAGCTTTTCTAATGGTGCATTCTGGCAGCCACTACTAGCTTTTCTAATGGTGCATTCTGGCAGCCACTACTAGCTTTTCTAATGGTGCATTCTGGCAGCCACTACTAGCTTTTCTAACGGTGCATTCTGGCAGCCACTACTCTTTTCTAACGGTGCATTCTGGCAGCCACTACTCGCTTTTCTAACGGTGCACTCTGGCAGTCACTACTAGCTTTTCTAACAGGTGCACTCTGGCAGTCACTACTAGCTTTTCTAGTGCATTCTGGCAGCCACTACTAGCTTTTCTAATGGTGCATTCTGGCAGCCACTACTGCTTTTCTAATGGTGCATTCTGGCAGCCACTACTAGCTTTTCTAACGGTGCATTCTGGCAGCCACTACTTGCTTTTCTAACGGTGCACTTGGCAGCACTACTCGCTTTTCTAACCGGTGCACTCTGGCAGCCACTACTCGCTTTTCTAACGGTGCACTTGGCAGCACTACTCGCTTTTCTAACGGTGCACTTGGCAGTCACTACTGCTTTTCTAACGGTGCACTCTGGCAGTCACTACTAGCTTTTCTAACGGTGCACTCCGGCAGTCACTACTAGCTTTTCTAACGGTGCACTCTGGCAGTCACTACTCGCTTTTCTAACGGTGCACTCTGGCAGTCACTACTAGCTTTTCTAACGGTGCATTCTGGCAGCCACTACTCGCTTTTTAACGGTGCACTCTGGCAGTCACTACTCGCTTTTCTAATGGTGCACTCTGGCAGTCACTACTAGCTTTTCTAACGGTGCACTCTGGCAGTCACTACTAGCTTTTCTAACAGTGCACTCTAGCAGTCACTACTAGCTTTTCTAACGGTGCATTTTGGCAGCCACTACTCGCTTTTCTAACGGTGCACTCTGGCAGCCACTACTCTCTTTTCTAACGGTGCACTCTGGCAGTCACTACTCGCTTTTCTAACGGTGCATTCTGGCAGTCACTACTAGCTTTTCTAACAGTGCATTCTGGCAGTCACTACTAGCTTTTCTAATGGTGCATTCTGGCAGTCACTACGCTTTTCTAACGGTGCACTCTGGCAGTCACTACTAGCTTTCTAATGGTGCATTCTAGCAGTCACTACTAGCTTTTCTAATGGTGCATTCTGGCAGTCACTACTAGCTTTTCTAACGGTGCATTCTGGCAACCACTACTCGTTTTCTAATGGTGCACTCTGGCAGCCACTACTCACTTTTCTAATGGTGCACTCTGGCAGTCACTACTCACTTTTCTAACGGTGCACTCTGGCAGTCACTACTATCTTTTCTAAGTGCACTCTGCAGTCACTACTAGCTTTTCTAACAGTGCACTCTAGCAGTCACTACTAGCTTTTCTAATGGTGCATTGCATGGCATCCACTACTCGCTTTTCTAACGGTGCACTCTGGTAGTCACTACTTGCCTTTCTAACGGTGCACTCTGACAGTCACTACTAGCTTTTCTAACAGTGCACTCTAGCAGTCACTACTAGCTTTTCAACGGTGCATTCTGGCAGCCACTACTCACTTTTTTAACGGTGCACTCTGGCAGTCACTACTCTCTTTTCTAATGGTGCACTCTGGCAGTCACTACTAGCTTTTCTAACAGTGCACTCTAGCAGTCACTACTAGCTTTTCTAACAGTGCAATCTAGCAGTCACTACTACCCTTTCTAATGGTAAATTCTGGCAGCCACTATTCGCTTTTCTAACGGTGCACTCTGGCAGTCACTACTCGCTTTTCTAATGGTGCACTCTAGTAGTCACTACTAGCTTTTCTAACAGTGCAATCTAGCAGTCACTACTAGCTTTTCTAATGGTGACTTCTGGCAGCCACTACTCGCTTTTCTAACGGTGCACTCTGGCAGTCACTACTCGCTTTTCTAACAGTGCACTCTAGCAGTCACTACTAGCTTTTCTAACAGTGCAATCTAGCAGTCACTACTAGCTTTTCTAATGGTGCATTCTGGCAGCCACTACTCGCTTTTCTAACGGTGCACTCTAGCAGTCACTACTCGCTTTTCTAATGATGCACTCTAGCAGTCACTACTAGCTTTTCTAACAGTGCACTCTAGCATTCACTACTAGCTTTTCAACGGTGCATTCTAGCAGTCACTACTAGCTTTTCTAATGGTGACTTTTGGCAGCCACTACTCGCTTTTCTAACGGTGCACTCTGGCAGTCACTACTCGCTTTTCTAACCGTGCACTGTGGCAGTCACTACTAGCTTTTCTAATGGTGCATTCTGGCAGCCACTACTCGCTTTTTTAATGGTGCACTCTGGCAGTCACTACCAGCTTTTCTATTGGTGCATTCTGGCAGCCACTACTCACTTTTCTAACAGTGCATTCTAGCAGTCACTACTAGCTTTTCTAACAGTGCACTCTAGCAGTCACTACTAGCTTTTCTAATGGTGCATTCTGGCAGCCACTACTCGCTTTTCTAATGGTGCACTCCGGCAGTCACTACTAGCTTTTCTATTGGTGCATTCTGGCAGCCACTACTCGCTTTTCTAACAGTGCACTCTAGCAGTCACTACTAGCTTTTCTAACAGTGCAATCTAGCAGTCACTACTAGCTTTTCTAATGGTGACTTCTGGCAGCCACTACTCGCTTTTCTAACGGTGCACTCTGGCAGTCACTACTCGCTTTTCTAATGGTGCACTCTAGCAGTCACTACTAGCTTTTCTAACAGTGCACTCTAGCATTCACTACTAGCTTTTCAACGGTGCATTCTAGCAGTCACTACTAGCTTTTCTAATGGTGCATTCTGGCAGCCACTACTCGCTTTTCTAATGGTGCACTCTGGCAGTCACTACTAGCTTTTCTAACGGTGCACTCTACCAGTCACTACTAACTTTTCTAACGGTGCACTCTACCAGTCACTACTAACTTTTCTAACGGTGCACTCTAGCAGCCAATACTAGGTTTTTTAACGGTGCATTCTGGCAGCCATTACTAGATAATGAAAAGTGACCTCACATACTGAATTTCTTTCCATAAGCAGTTAATCGAAATTGAGATTCTTTTCATAAAAGGAAGGAGAGACTAGTCTTGGTTAGTGTCATAGCTTCTGCACCATGGTCTTCCACTGTCTTGGGTTAGAATTTTTCATGCTTGAGGATACACTCGGGCACTCTATTCTATCTTATTTCTCTTCCTCCTTTCCGTAGTTTTTATAGTTTATATCATACGAAAGCACTAATGTCATATTGTTACTGTTCTTAAAATATTTTGTTTTAATTGTTCATTACTTCTCTTGTAGTTTATTTATTTCCTTATTTCCTTTCCTCATTGGGCTATTTTTCCCTGTTGGAGCCCATGAGCTTATAGCATCTTGCTTTTCTAACTGGATTATAGCTTAGCTTGTAATAATAAATAGTAATAATAATCATAAAATTAATTCTGTAGACCAGAAGAAAAATACCCTCCTCCAAAATGAGTAATCAATATTGATTCTCATATTATCATAAGCTAATGCAAAAATTAGATCAAGGGAAAACAAAAGCTATTATACAGTGTTTCTAGGTCTCGTGTCAATGACCATTCGCAAACCGGTAATTATACCGATGTCGGTTGGTAACTTGCAATTAAATTCTTCCTATTCAGATGATTTCTGAAAGAAAGAAAGATAAACTTTTAAGATGATTGTAGGAAAAATCTATATTTTTATTATTATTATTATTATTATTATTATTATTATTATTATTATTATTATTATTAATTGCTAAGCTACAACCTTAGCTGGAAAAGCAAGGGCTCCAACAGGTAAAATAACCCAGTGAGGAAAGGAAAGAAGGAAAAATAAAATATTTTAAGAGGAGTAACATTGAAATAAATATCTCCTGTATAAACTATAAAAACTTTAACAAAACAAGAGAAAGAGAAATGAGATAGAATAGTGTGCCTGAGTGTACACTCAAGCAAGAGAGCTCTATCCCAAGACAGTGGAAGACCATGGTACAGAGGCTATGGCACTACCTAAGACTAGAGAACAATGGTTCGATTTTGAAGTACGCCGCTGAAGTCCCTTCATGAATCTTCATCTTGACGGACGATTAGGAGGGACTTGAATCCATGGGCCTAAAACTATTCTCCCTTGAGTACCGAGTCGTTTCCAATTCCAGGGACCTCAAAGTTATCTCGGACTGATTGCATTGGACTGTTGCCCGGCGTGTCGTGCCAGAGCCTCTCTCCGTGATTACTAAGCAAGAAAACAAAGACATAAATCGTAAATAACAAAATCAATTGAGAACCCTTTGTACCTGATTTAGATGGCTGAAGGAAGAAGAGAATATAGATATATTCAAGCCTCACAAAAAACATCGGAAACAAAGTGAACATATTATTATTATTATTATTTTTATTATTATTATTACTAGACAAGCTACAACCCTAGTTGGAAAAGCAAGTTGCTATAAGCCCAAGGGCTCCAACAGGGAAAAATAGCCCAGTGAGGAAAGGAAATAAGGAAATAAATAAATGATGAGAACAAGTTAACAATAAATCATTCTAAAACAGTAACAACGTCAAAACAGATATGTCCGATATAAACTATTAACTACGTCAAAAAACAGATATGTCATATATAAACAATAAAAAGACTCATGTCAGCCTGGTCAACATAAAAACATTTGCTCCAACTTTGAACTTCTGAAGTTCTACTGATTCAACTACCCGATTAGGAAGATCATTCCACAACTTGGTAATAGCTGGAATAAAACTTCTAGAATACAGTGTAGTATTGACAAGAGGAGAGGCTCCACAGGCAGTCAATGTGAAAGAGCCAATTGCAATAAACGTAAACTGGAGGTATACTTCACAGAGGGGGTTGATAACGACCATTGGTAAATATTGCCTTGTCTACCAACTTCCCAGAAAAGTAACTGCGTAAACAACATGTGTACGAAATCGGTGATGTTATAGCTGTGTTTGTGTGTTTGTTGGTGTTGTTTGAAAGAGTTTAATTAATTTTTTGAAGATTTGTGTTGTCATTATCAAAAGAAATATGAGCCACTGCATGTACAACATTTCCAAGACAATGGACCTTTGATATCAAAGTAAGAATTTTCCCGTATACAATACAAACTTCCCATCCCACTTTTAGTGTATTTCTATTTTTTTTACACTTTTAGTGTATTTCTATTTTAGTGTATTTCTATTTTTTTTTTACATTTAGTGTTCATTGAAAATTTAGTGCTATTTCCCAAGTTTCTTTTCGTGTTGTACTTTCTTTAAAAAGATATTTTTTAAAAATACTTAAGATTGAAATTAAATGCGCAGAAAAATGAAGAGACTTTGGTTTCAAGTCTAGCAATACAGTTTGCT
>NC_090746.1:12811458-12921162 GCF_036898095.1 Palaemon carinicauda
AAGACAGAAAATAGGATAGTGTGCCCGAGTATACCCTCAACCAAGAGAACTCTACCTCGAGACAGTGGAACACCATGGTGCAGAGGCTATTGTACTACCTAGACTAGAGAACAATCGTTTGATTTTGGAGTGTCCTTCTCCTAGCAGAGCTTCTTACCATAGCTAAAGAGTCTCTCTTACCCTTACTTAGAGGAAAGTAACTACTGAACAACTACAGAGCAATAGTTAATCCCTTAAACGAATAATTGTTTGGTAAACTTAGTGTTGTCAGGTGTATGAGGACAGAGAGGAATGTGGAAAGAATAGGCCAGACTATTTGTTGTATTTGTAGGCAAAGAAAAAATTAGCTGTGACCATAGATGAGGGTCCAATGTAGTACTGTCTGGCCAGTCAAAGGATCCAATAACTCTCCACTGGTAGTATCTCAATGGGTGTCTGGTACCTTTGTCA
This sequence comes from Palaemon carinicauda, assembly GCF_036898095.1. Lineage (NCBI taxonomy): Eukaryota > Metazoa > Arthropoda > Malacostraca > Decapoda > Palaemonidae > Palaemon > Palaemon carinicauda. The sequence continues at coordinate 12,811,909 of NC_090746.1, forward strand.
ACCTACTACCTCAAAGAGCAGTTCCATAGCATAAAGAAAACCAACCTTTCTAAAGATCAGAGCAGCTTACAATATCTTAGAAGATTAAGAATCTGTCCGCAAGGTTGCTAAAACAAAGAATAGTATTTCCTGAAAAAATAAACCTGTCTTACACAAAAAGCATCAGATATATATAACCAAAAAACATCAAAACAGATAACCACTTGATTTTTAATACTCAAGAACTATAAAGAGTGATATTTTTCTTATTTACACCTAAACAAAATGGAAACCGAATTTGGAGTTTACAAAGTTCTTTATGGATATTGTGATAGATTTTCCTTCAAAATCTTGACACCTATTAAAATTATCTTAGTATAAAAAATTTGTTAGATGTGGATTGAAGAAATTATGGGTTTTAATTTAGCATAGAGATTTGCGGTAAGGCACACTGGAAATCGAAGTTCAAGGTAGACGAAGAAGGGAAACGAACACCAAGGAGATGGAAGTGTACGAAATTGCTGCTAGATTGTAAAAGACAGGCGAGATGAATGCAACTAACTTTTATTCAACAGATAACAAGTTTAGATACAAGGAGTTCAGAGAAAGAATGTCACAAAAACTCCAACTATTATATGAAAAAAGTAAGCTTAAATAGGTTCTGTTATCAGTGCGGAGAAGAACGAGAGATTAAAAAGGCAAAAACGCTAGTGTACAAACGTGAATGAAACACGCGTGGTACATGGCTCCCCCCTAAAAAGACACATGTGAAATAGGGTGCCCTGCTATTGAGAGGCACACTGTATGTGGGTCATCTTGCAGGAGATAAGCATGTTTTAAGCGATCGATGGAGATCCAGTCTTCTTTGCTATGAATGTTAATTAAGAAAACCTTCGGTGTGTGACAGATCCCCAGGAAAGAGCCTGTGGTTGCTTGCTAGGCTAGCGTCGTTGCGCAAGAAAACGTACGAAATCTTGTACAAATCTGTCGGTATGTGTTGCTTCGCTGGATCTTGTAAGTGTGGCGGCAGGGAGTAAATTTTCCCACAAAATTGCCGGAGGAGGTTACAGACGAAAAGGAAAAGAAAAGAAAAAAAAAAAAACAGCCGGAACAACCATTTCAGCTGCCGAGACGTCCATATTTTTGTTTGATGAGAATATAAGAAAGTACCGAGTAGGTCTTTCTTGATATATCGAAAACGAAAGGGCCATTGATAAATAAAAGTTTAGGTGACTCCTGCAACGCACTCCTTTGAAATGAAAATTGGCTAGGATAATGCAAAAGTTCATTAAAAAAAATAAAACTTTTTTTGTTAATTATATTTTCATTTTTGTTAAGGGATATTGAACTAATGGTATTCACCCAGGCCACAAACAACAATAAAAATAGAAGAGGGAGAAGGACACTCCAAAATCAAACCATTGTTCTCTGGTCTCAGGCAGTGCCATAGCCTCTGCACCATAGTCTTCCACTATCTTGGATTAGAATTCTCTTGCTTCAGGGTACACTCAGGCACACTATTCTATATTATTTTCTCCCTCTTGTTATTTTGAAGTTTTTGTAGTTTATATATGAAAGATTTATTTTAATCATATAACTAAAATTCTCTTGTAGTTTATTTCCTTGTTTCCTTTCCTCACAGTGCTATTTTTTCCTGTTGGAGCTTCTAGCATCCTGCTTTTCCAACTATGGTTGTAGCTTAGCAAATAATAATAATAATAATAATAATAATAATAATAATAATAATAATAATAATAATAATAATAAATTTTAACCTAAGTCTGAAGGAAGTGGTAAACACACGGGAACAGCAAGAAGGCGGTCATTTGATTGAATCTCTAAAGACAGAGGTTTTTTAAATGCAAAGTAGCTAGAATTTATATAAGAGCATAAACAATCACATCATTTAATAAACAATGAAGTTTAACGGTTCGACATATCTGATCTAATAATGATAAGCATTAAATATGTTTTTATTATCATTTTTGATGTTTTACATTGATGATTATCTCTTTTCTTCTTCTTCTTCATATATGCTATCTTAATCCATCCTATACCTTTTCCGGTATCTCCATTCCTCGCCAGTAAGTGATGATAAAGGCTAGTTGTGAGTTATTTTGAAAAACCGTTATTTTCCCTGTTGGGACCCCTTGGGCTTATAGCATCCAACTTTTCCAACTGGGGTTGTAGGTTAGTAAGTAATAATAATAGTTTAATATTTTGACTTAGTAATGATAGTCAGTGAAAGACAGTAAGTCTCATTAACAGACCAAGTGGAAATGTATAACCTCAAAACCTTATGGGAGGCCTATAATTCCAGAACTGGACAACTAGATTTTACTCATTATTGCCACCAAGAAGCCTTCTTCAAATGATGTAGATAAATTTAGTATTATTATTAAAAGTAAACTGAATAATTCAAACTTTTTACATAATCTTTTTGTGCATTGTTTTAGTATTTTATTCATCTTAACGTGAGGATTTAATTCAAATTTTATCAACTGTTTTCAGATTGAGTAGAAATATCACCATGGACCAGCTACCTTTTGAAGTTAGAGTACAACCTGCTGCAAATCACTTTGGCCCTCCTGAGGCCTACAAGAATGATTCAAGTCCCAGGGGAGCCGTTTTCATTGCAAATTACAAACATTTTGATGGATCTAACGATAGAAAACTCAGTGAAAGGGTAGGAAGTGAAGTCAATGTTCGTCAACTCAAGGAACTTTTCACCCAAATGATGTATGAAGTTACAATATATGAAGGCTCAGGAACAAAAGATGATACAATTGCAGCTCTTGAAAGATTTCGCGAAAAGGATATTCATAGGAATGCTGATTCACTTGTTGTGATTTTTAGTAGTCATGGTATAGAAGATGAGTTTTTCACATCAGATGGAGAGTCCATCAATTACAAGACAGTCTACCAAATGTTCAGTGACACAAATTGTCCATATTTAATAGGAAAACCTAAGATTTTCATGTTTCAGTTTTGCCGAGAACCACAGACTGCTACAACTCCCTACAGTAGTCCCAAAAGTCCAAAGCATAGAAAGCAAGGAATAACTTGTACATATGTCATGTTATCTACTGCAGAAGGAAGAAGATCCTATCGCTTGGCTGGAGAAGGAGCAATATTCTTTCATCATACCTGCAAAGTGTTCATGGAAAATGCCAAAGACAAAGATCTCGATGCGCTTGTGAGATTAGTTTCAGAAAATCTTCCTTATTATCAACCTTTAGAAACGCAACAATGGAATTTGAAAAAACGTTTTTACTTTAATCCTCCAATTATAGGACAAGACGTAATGCCACTTAACTCCACAAATGTTCAACCAGAGACATGCTTGCCAAATGAGCAAATTCAAACAAATAAGCAGGCAGGTCTGTCTGGGTTGCAAGAAGATGGTCTCTATAAGATGGCAAGCAACCCTACAGGAAAGGTTTTGATTATCAATAACCTAGATGGCTGTAAAGATGATGAAAGAAAACTTTCTGATATATTTCGTCAACTTGGCTTCACCGTCTCAGAACCCATCAATAACGTTTCTTCTGAAGAGCTGAATGTCCATTTTGAACATTTTAAAGAGGCAGAACACCATGATGCCGCTATAATAATCATCTATGCCAAGGGATTTGAAGATCACATTGTGTGTTCTGATAATAAGGCAATTAGCTATAGAGATGTGATAAAAAAGTTCAGGGGTGGACATTGCTCAGCGCTTGAAGGGAAACCAAAAATCTTCATCATCAACACTTGCTGTGACCAAAATTCCTCATTTCTACAGGGGAATCAGGATCAAGCCATGGGCAGCAACTTGGCCCCCTCTGAGTTCGAGATCATCAAAGGAGCATCAATATCAGAAGCTGCAGACAAAGATGTAATCGTTTATGCAGTGGAAGTAGAAGGAGGAAATTGTGAACAAGGTTCACTATTAACAGATGCCTTGTACCAAGTATTACTAGCTAAACAGAACTCAGAGACTGAACTGATTCCTTTGTTCAGACTAGTCACTGATTCTCTCGAAAAACTGAGCGAGAATGATCAAGCAGAATATTTTGTTGTTACCTTCAACTTCAGATTTGAGAAAGACTTTTACTTTAATCTTCACCACATTTCCTTGGATAATATAGATTCAAAACATGTTCCAAATGTCAAACAGCTTAAAAAAATGCCTACACCAATTGGTTCTAACAGCATCTACAGGAATATGTCACAGCCCTGTGGGAAAGCAATTATCATTTGTTTCACACAATACGAGTCAAAACAACTTCCTAAGACGTATGGGCTGTTTGATGGAGTAGAAAGGTACAGAAGAATTGCTGAAGATCTTGGATATGATATAAAGATGGTAAAGAACTGTACCCATGAATGCATCAAAACTTCATTGAAAACTCTGGATGGAATGAATGATATTGACTCACTCATGATTATGGCGTTCGGTTATGCTCAGGATGTGAACAATTTGTATGATGTGAAAGGAAATATTCTGCCTGTCTCAGACCTTTTCCACATTTTTGCAGATAGCCAATGTCCAGCATTAAAAGGGAAACCTAAATTATTCTTCTTTCACATGACAGTCTTCCATAATCTGCAAGAATGCTGTCCGCTTCCACCTAATGTAGACTTACGAGATGCATTTGCGTATTTCCTGGTTTCTTCTCACTCAAAAAATTATGAGCAACATTCAGAAGCAGGTTTGGAGACCATCTGTACAGCATTAGAAAGAGGGTCTTCAACTACAGATGTAGAGAATATAATGAGAGAGGCTGAGGAGCAATTGGCCAAAAATCCTAATAAACAACATAATGAACGTTTCTTCATAATGCCTATTAAATTTCGAAGAGAATTATTTTTTAACCAAAAATTCAAAGGAAACAATAAGCTCTCAATGGTAGTCCCAGAGCAGTCTCACGGATATTGAAACTCGTTGGATATCTGAGTAAATTAAAAAATAGTGTGATTTGGTTCATTCTAAGATTATTCTCTTTCTTATTATCAAAATTCGTCTAATATTTACTCAAATGAGGGAGATATAGATAAAAAAAACTAGCCTTCAGATTCATGATGGCTTAAAAGGAGATATGAGAAAAAGGCTTAAACCTTTCAAGTGGTAAGAACAAAGTCCATTTCTATCATATGGAAAACGAGTGAAGTTATATCATTTCTTTAATCAAATCGAATTGAAAATGCCACCAATGATTATTTGACCCTTTATGGAACTGATTATAAATATACCAGATATTGGGGGAAATTCGGAAAAGATTGATCATTCATGAACACGAGTGACATATCTTGAATTATGATGAAATAAAGAACATTACAATTTACATGGAAAAACTTAGAAATTGGAACTTACTTTATGACGATGTTTTTTAAATCATTTAGTATTTTGTTATTTTATTTTTGTAACATTTTGAGAAAAACAATTGTTAATATTACAACAAAAGGAAAATTAAGATTCTTTTGCTATGTTGGAAAAATAAAACAAAATATGTTTTATATATGAAAATCTTAAAGAAAATAAAAACGCTTTAACTTGGATTATGAGAGTTCCGTAATTTGGATTAATATGTTAATATATAAGTTATCGAATAAGATAATTTGCAATTATTAAAGGATATACTATTAATGGACCTATATTCTTCATTTTTTGTATTTATGTCAGCTTTCTTTGTCTAGCCACTCATGACAACTTTACTCTTAGACCAGAGGACCCTCATCTTGTATGGGAAAATCATGGAAACGAGATTGATGAGCTTTAAAACCTAACCTAACCTAACCTAGTTAGGTTGGTAGCGTCGCGGGCTTCTGTTTCAGAGGTCCCGAGTCTTGTCCCTACCACGACGCGGATAGTGTGAGACCTTCTACCGGGGGGTACTCCCCAGGGTGGCGCCTGGGGGCGAGGTTAGAGGGGGCTAGTGATCAACTTTCCTTTTTAGATATCAAGGTTTCATGTTGTAATGGTGCATTTAGCACTGGCATTTTCAGAAAACAAACTTTCACAGGACTTAGATAAAACTTTTTTAGTCACTCCCTTTTCAATTGAAATAAACTCTTGTAAAACATAGATTTTCAGAACTTTTATTCTTTCTTCAGACTGGCACAGGTTCCACGAGGAGGAAATTAAATTTCTAAAATCATATTTTGTCAGGAATTGTTATCCATGTAGCTTGTTTCATAAACTTATGAACCAGATTTTAGATCACTTTTTTTATTCTGAAAGCCACAGTACTAAGCGTTCCAAAGAAGCAGATGTAGGTGTCTACCATTCATATATGACTAGAAAAAAATATTAAATGTAAACTTGTGAAAGCTCTTTCTGATTTGTATCCTTATGTTAATTTTAAGTTTCCTTTCAAGAATCCAGTAACTATAGGTAGCATGTTCAGATTCAAAATTCAAAGACATAGAATTTTCCTACATTTGATTTAGAAAGTAGACTGAGGTGGTATGGTCATGTCATGAGAAAAGATGAACAGTATATTGGGAGGAGAGTGATGGAAATGGAGGTACAGGGAACGAGAAGGAGAGGGAGACCAAAGCGAAGGTGGATGGACTGCATCAAGGATGACCTTCGATCAAAGGGATTAACCGGTGATGAAGTGTGGGACAGAGGTAGGTGGAGAAAGCTGGCCAGAAACATCGACCCCACATAAGGGTGGGAAAAGATGCAGACAAAGAAGTAGAAGAAATTATGTTGGTTGTTCTAACCGTCTCTTGAGAAGTTCCATTGACTGCCATAGAGGTGTCAGTCATCGTGCAGGATGTGCATTATATAAAAGATAAAAAATTATTTGATTTACTTCGATTTCTGTTTGTGTTTTTTTCTAACATTTCAATTCATTTAATTTTATTCTTGATGTAATTGTTATGATTTTTGCCTCTTGAATTTCATAGATTTAACGTAATTATATCTATTGATTTACGTTTTATGTTCAGGGTTTTAGCTCTGATGATGGGAAATTCTGTTCCTGAAACCTCAGTAAATAAGTAATCCAAAATGTTTAATTATCTAGTTTCATTCGCCTTTCTACTAAATCTCAAGCTTTCTAGAAGCGAAACTGCCATTTCTTTATATACATATATGTTTCATGGGGAAACACTGTCCGTCGTAAGTCCGTATATTCATTACCAGTCTCTGGAGGTTCGTCTATAACTCATATTTGTTGTCTCTGCATTTTCATTGAACATTACGTTTGCTCATATTCAGTTTCAGTCCTACATTTCTATTTTCTCTGTTCAAATCCTATCATGCTTTGCAGTTCCTCTCATTATTCACTACTAAACGCTACTATATGATCTGCCAATCGTAAGTTGTTAAGGTTTTTCCCATTAATGTTAATTCCTACATTTTCCCAGTCTAAATTTTTAAAAATTTCTTCCATGCATGCTGTGAAAAACTAGTTTATTTACTCCAGGTTGTTACGATATATTGTTCAGTAAATCAACTTTTAGTTTACACAGTTCTCCTGCGAACTTATCTGAGATCAAATCCTTCAAGTTTATTCTTGACTGATGGGTTGTAAAACCCTTGCTTTGTCTCCTGCTGAATGTTCAAGCCAGTTAAGAGAGTTCCTTCGGGAATCATACTTTTCAAGCACTAATTTTTCAATGTTAAATTGTCAATTAAAAAGGTTCCGTAAACTTTTAATGTAAAATACTGAGTTTATTTGTAGTATGATAAATACAATTCACGAGGCTAGACTAAAAGGTAAAGTGTATGACATTTTACGCATAAATTTTTTCATGTTGACAAAACACTAGAAAGGCATACTCCACATTCTCTAATTTTGGAAGACTAATTCCATACTTTTGAGATACTTCAAATCTCTTATTGTTGGGATAAGTTACATTATGGAAGCATCCTTTGATTGTTAAAGCTATGATTAATTTTTCTTTTGTCATTGTGATTTTAAAGTAACTTTTTGGGTTACAATATATTAGACAAAGTAATGTGCAATACTTTAGTTTACTATACTAAGGCAATTTAAGGATTAAAGACTATAAATCGATCCACTTAATATAAAGAAAAACTAAAATTTATAGAAGAAAATTAACTAGTGTACAGGTATTGGTGAATATTTTTTCTATGAAAAAATGTTTATTAAAATTTTCATCCAACCTTCAGCAGTTTGATATAAGAAAATACTTTAGTCTGAACTAGTTCTTTGATATTAAGTTTTCATATTGCAGGACTTCTGATATGTTTCTTCAACGAATTTTAAGTGAATAGTTTCCTGGACGGACGAATCATCACTATAGAAGCTAGCAACATTTTCAGATTCTTGAAAGTCTTCACTGAAGCTACTGTATTTTGATGAAAAAGGTGCTCCTTCCATCCGGCTCTTCAATGGCAGAGACTACTTGGTCTGCTGTCATCATTAGAACGACGAGTTTCTGGAGGAAAGTTCCTAGTTGCAACATAGAGACAATCCGAAGTCCCAGATTGTCATGGAGGTAAACTCCAAAGAAGATCTTTATTGGTGGCTAAGGTGCACAAACCTCCGAAAGGGTTTGCCTGTTGCCTCGTCTCCCTCAGAGTTCAAGTTATTCACGAACGCCTTGAATGTGGTCTGGGGTGCTTATCTGAATGACCACCTGATTTCAGGAACCTGGTCAGCAATAGAGCAATGGGAACATCTAAATCTTCGGGAGCTGAAAGCAACATGGTTAGCTTTACAACAATTTTGACATTTGCTACAAAGGCAATTGGTGGTATTGATAGGTGACAATACCACCATAGTGTCGTACATCTGCAAACAAGGGAGAACGATCTCCCTCAAGCTATGTCAACTAGCAGTTGAGAGCCTAGAGTGGGCAAAGAACAACTTGATCTCTATCAGCCCATTTCATTCCAGGCTGGAAAACATCATGGCTGATCAGTTGAGCAGGAGGACTCAGATCATAGGTGGAGAATGATCTTTCAGTCCTCAAATAGCAAAGGAACTAATAACTATGTGGGGTTTTCCAAACTATAGACCTGTTCACAACCTCACTGAACACAAAGCTTCCAATATAATGCTCACCAATACCAGATCCATTAGTGGCATTCAAGGAGCATTCCACCATCCCTGGGACAACCCCGACGCCTATGCTTTTCCACCTTTTTGCCTGTTAAGAAAGGTTCTCATCAGGATTAGGAAGACTCCAAACTTTGTGGTTACACTGATAGCTGCCTTTTGGCTGCATCAGGAATGGTATGCAGATCTTCTATATCTCCTAGTGGAGATACCAAGAGAACTCCCTGACCTTCAACATCTGCATCAGCCCCACGTCAGAATTTCCCACATCAGCATAGAATCCTTACATCTTCACTCGTGGAGACTATCTAGCATCTCCTCTCTCGGAAAAGGTTTTCTAGAGACTACACAAATGTCTGAATACCTCCGGAAATCCTCATCTGCAGTCTATCAGGCAAAGTGGGCTGTCTTCTGTGATTTATGTCATCCAAGAGGTATCTCTTCACTTGACGTCTCTTTACCTGTAATCACAGATTTTTTTTCTACCTTCATAGGAAGAAACTTTTGTTCATTTCTGCAGTGAAAGGTTATTATTCAGCCTTGAGTCAAGTCTTTAGACTTAGCAGCTGAGACATTTCCTCGGAGGAAATTTGTATGTTAATATGGAGCTTCAAGTAGACCTGCCCTTCAGTCAAAGTTAGTCCACCATCCTGGAACATCGTAAATAGTTTTGAGATCTCTAAAAGAGGCACCTTACGAACCTTTGAAACAAGCATCTGACAGAGACATCCCATTGAAGACAGTGTTCCTTCTCCCCTTGACCTCAGTCAAACGGGTAAGTGAAGTACATAGACTGGCAGTTGATGTCACCCACTCAAGTGGTTGGAGAGAAGTCTCTCTAAGCTTCATTCCAGAGTTTGTGGCTGAGACACAGAACCCGGCCTCTTTGGATCCCAGATTTTCATAGTTTTCCTTTTTTAATCTTCGTTCGGTAACCGAAGATCCTGATAAACTTCTACTGTGTCTTTTTAGGGCTCCGAAAAGCTATTTGAAATGTACCAAGCCATCCACACGTCGCCTGCAGAACCTCTACATAAGCAGGGGAAGGATCAAGAAAAGGGTCTCTAGGAATACCATCTTCTTTTGGCTCAGGGAAGCTATCTCCAGAACAACAGACCCTTCCACATCTACAGTATCCCAAGTAAAAGCTCACAACATCAGAGGTCTTGCAGCCTCATTAGCTTTGAAAACGAATTTTTCTGTGATAAGTTCTCGGGGCAGGAGTTTGGAAGAGGCAAACCACCTTTACAGCCCATTACCTGTTGTGGTTGCTCAACAGATGGTTTAACTTCCTCAGTTCACTAATGGAACCAGTATCTGTAGATCAAGGGCTAAGGTTGCAAGTAAGCCTGGGGTAAATGTGAAGAAAAATTGACCTCATTTTCCTTTCAACCTTCCCCTCTTATAGCGTTCAGTTTCAAAACCTCACCAGCTGGACTTGATCTAAAGATAGGCAAGCTCATTTACTTTCAGTTTCAAGGTGCGTGCTGGACTTGATCTAAAGATAGGCAAGCTCATTTACTTTCAGTTTCAAGGTGCGTAAGCACTCAAGGTCTTTTTCCCACACGTCTTACGATGGGAAGTGTGTTGTAGCCAAACAAGCCTATTGCATCTAACTCAGCTAATGCAACTTTATCTTTCTTTACTTTGGTTAATGCTCAGAGATGCCCAGCTCATATAAATTTGATTGCACAGGGCATGCCATGATTGAGTGTCTCCAACCATGGCTCACGAGGTGTAGAGGCTGGTACTTAAGCACAACTACAAAGTCCCAGACCACTCAGTTAAGTTTCTAGTTACCAAAGGATGAGTATCCTTTAAGTAGAGAATGAATGGCCTGTACTCCTTTAGGAACAAATGACAAAATCTGTAAATAATTTGTATTTTTTCTAACTATACAAACCCAAGTTTCTTTATTGAAACTTGCCAGCCATCACCAACCCATGATGTAAAGTTTTGGCTGCAATCCAACTGGGGTTGCTAGTTAGCTACGGGAGTTTTGGCCAGTTGCTTTCCCTCTACCGGCCGGTTATTTACACCTAGTTAAAAGAACTCAGGTTTATATAGGTAGGAAAAATACAAATTATTTCAAAAAGTTAGTAATTTTTCAGTCATGTTGCACATAAGTTTTATCTGCATAGCTATAAATGGCTGTACCATCTTTAAACAGATAATAAAACGTGTTCATAATTGCATCTCCCCTGGTGCACTTTCAATAAAGGTCCTTGGCAGCATCTTTTTCATCTGTAACTGCTCTTAAGTGCAAGTTTCTAATTTACCTCCATTCACAATATCTTCTATCTTGATATTCTTTATCATCTAACTTCTACTTCACATGAGTTTTCCCTCTCAATCTTCAACTCTTGATTACTTCCAAAGTTGCATATGGTTGTTAAATATATTCCTCAGCAACAAAAACAACACTGGCACTATCTAGTCTCTTATGAAATTCGGATCTATGGACCAATGACAGAACCCTATAAAATAGCAGTCTAAGGGAGGTCAGGTGGTTGTTAACCCTCCTCCTTAGGTAATTTTTTTTTAACTATTGTTTAAGGACACGGCTTGCAGGACAGGTTAGTTGGGGAAGTTTAAGTTGGGTGGTGTTCTAGGGTTGGAGGCCCTATCCGTTGTTATACAAAGGCACCGAAGATAGTTAAAGTGTACCTTATTGTCAAGACTTTTATTAAATGCAGAACATTTTTCTGCCTTTAATCAACGTCGAAATATTCCATATCGGTGTTGTTATATTTGTAGAACCCTATTTTCTTTGTACATGGTGTTTTAAATTGATATTTCACGAAAAATTCCCCTTTTCCTAGTAATATAAAATTAAAGTGAACGCGGATGCGAGGAACTAATTAAATACAAAAGTGAATACTGAGGCTGTCAGTTGGGTAATGACATGACTATTACATATGATGAACAGACAAAATTACAGGGGGGTGTTGAGACCATCTGTTGAGTGATAACAACTATTTCGTCCAAGGATCTCTAATACAATGAAAAAGTGAACGCCTAAGGCCATCTGGTGGCGAAACTTTGAATCATTAACTTTCCATGAATATCATTAATGTCTTGTGGTACAAAGACTATATACTGAAGGAAGATAGGAAGGTTCAAAATAGAATGTTGATATGCTAGTTGGCAACTCCAAAGTGAACACAATAGTTGATTGCTCCGATTTCAGATGGCGTTGTAGGTATACATCGTTTGTCGTCTGTTTGTTTATATTCAGAATATGACAGTTGACTCAAACGAAATCATGGCGCCGACAGTAAAGAAGTCACACAAGTGTGTTGTGTGCCATAAACAAAAAGAAACCGATCCTCATTTGGTATTTCACAGGTTCCCTAAGGACAAAGAACGGGCAGTACAAACAGTATAATACATGCAGTATGTGCTGCTAATGAGTAAGCCCCACTGATATTGGATGTAAGATTAAGGCAAGGCATCCACAGTAAATCTCTTTTGATTTTTCATTTTTTGTTGGCTTGTATGCTACCTTATTTCTATTTCCAACCCCCTTTTGATTATTTTTGTGTGTGATACAATTTTGTGTTATTTTGATCCTTTTGATTGTACATTTATACATTTATTAGTTTATAATACTAAACTATACATGAGTGCATCATGCTTTTCCATTTCAATAAAAAAAAATAAAATACAATTGTGTTTTTATACACCTAATATCTCTCCATCTTACAGTGGCCTACAAACTGTAATTAAATGTATGCCTACACAAGCATTTGTGGCTAAGTTTAACAAATCAGAAATACAGTATGTTTTAATTTATTCGAATGTGGTATTGTATAGAACATTTAAAAATTGTTTGTAATATACTGTACAATACTTAAATTTGCAAGAAAATTAACTAAATCATAAGAGATATAGCTATTGAATTTCTGAAAAATAGACTGAGAAACATTATTTGCAATTTAGTTACCTCAAATCTAAGAATATCATGAATATGTGAGTAAAATATACTGACATAGTAATGCAAATTATGAACAAATGTCGCAAAATTTACAATCGAATTCCATCCTATATACCCGTAAAGCTCTGAATGTTTGGCTGCTCGCTCAACAGATGGAGCCATTCGTTTTGCATGGGAGTATCTGGCATCTTTTCATAGCACACTCATTTGTGTTTTAAAAGCCTGAGCCTTCCTATCTTCCTTCAGTATATAGTCTTTGGTTGTTGAGATCATCTGTTGAGTGATAACAGAACTATTACGTCCAAGGATCTCTAATACAATGAAAAAGTGAACGCCTACGGCCATCTGGTGGCGAAGCCGCGAAACTTTGAATCATTAACTTTCCATGAATATCATTAATGTCTTGTGGTAGGTGGTCTACTGGTCGCCCAAGGGAAAGGCTCGTGCCAACAAGAAGAGTTGGCTGTAATACTCCAGGAACGAACCAACGGTAGGTGGTTGGCTGGAAATTTTATACATGTTTATGTTTATGGCGAAATATTTACGCTTTCCCTTCTGTATATTCGGTAAAGTTCATGTGAATTAATGGAGGTAAATTATTTTAGAAGAACCCTAAATAAACCTGTTTAGGTCTTGCAGCTATTATAATTGAAGTTTTTCAATTTTTGTACTTCCCTGCTTTATATAGCCTTAGGCTATATAAAGACGTTTTTTATTAAGAGATTTGTTACTATAAGTAGCTATGTTATGAATGCCGTATTTACAAGGACCATCTTCCATAACTCCTATATTTAACCCTGCTCCCCCTTAAGGTAAGAATATAAGGACACGGTTTGTAGGGTAGGTTAGGTGGGAAAGTTAAAGTTGGATTCTGTTCTATGCACGTGTTCCTGTCCGTCAGTATACAAAGGCTCCCAAATTTTTGTGCATTGTATATCTGTGGATTATTGTAATTATTAGCAGCTATGCTACAACCTTATATGGAAATGCAAGATATCATAGGCCCAAGAGTGCCTACGAAAAAATAGCCCAATCAGAGAGGAATATGAAGAAATAAACAATCTATAAGAAATGTAACGGACAATTGATACGGAATATTCAGAGAACAGTAAGGTTTTTTTTGGGCTCAAGCCATGTCGTCCTGATGGAAGTTCCTCTAAGGTAGCTTCCTAGGGTATATTACAACTACGGCGATATTCCCAGAGAATTTACCTTAAGGTACCCAGAATTCTAACTCCTGGAGCGAATATCCCTAAAAAAGACCTCGGATATCGTAAATATCAGCAGACGTATTCTTGACACGCCACATGGCAATCTATACCCCGAACAGAGTTAACACTTCGTAGGGGTCAAATGGCAAGAAAACGAAAACGATAAGAAAGGGGGGAGCCGTTCGTAAGGCATCTCTCCTCCCCGTTTCGTAAGCGTGCCCTGCGCCGCTCGCGGCGCCATCTGTATTCCTTTTTGCGTAGCTATACAACTCGGTGTTTTCCCTGTGTTTTCTACCAAATATCTTGGATTTACTCTCTCGATTATGCTTTCTCCAACTTCTTCTGCTTCGGATAAGTTGAGTACCATTTCCTTTATGTATAAATGTAGGCTCTTGGTTAAAATTAAAGTAATTAAAAGTTATCTTTGATACAAGAGCTGTTGCCTGCTGGAGGCGTCCTGGACGCTGTCGCTCGCTAGAATAGGATTTATTTGGTTAGCAAGAGCGACGTTCCCAGCCCCTTTCGCTTTAATAAATTAGCTGCTTAGCTTATTTAGGAATTCTTTTATGATGCTGTGGTATAGCGCCTGGCGAAGGATTTGCCTAGGCTGGCCTACGCAAGTCCTCGTAGCCTAGTCGTTTGGCCCTTGTACTTCCTGCATGATAATTAGTCTTCCAAGTGTGATATTTATAATTTTATTGAAGCGTTAGGCAACGTTATACATAAGCTTATACTGAGTTTTTCCAAGATGGTATTGGAGTGAGTTTTGATGATTTAGGTAATCGATTCTCTTAGTGCTTAGGCTAGGTTGTCTTAGGCTATTGATATGTTTTATTGTTCCCCCCGTTTGCTCCCTTCTCTTCGGGGAAGGGGCGCAAACCCTTTCCCTCTGCTTAAGCCTTGGGCTTAACTCTAGTGGTTTATTTGAATTAATTTTCAATATAACTATATTGGGGTGGTACTGTACCTTCCTGTTCCAGCTTGTCTGGCTCAGAGAGGGACAGTACAGCAGTGTTTTAGTCTGAGTCCGTGTTGGTCTGGCGTGGGGCAGAGTCTCCCTTGCTGTCTGACACGGGCATAGGAGGTTTATCCTCCTTGGATCTCCTTTGAAGGTTTCTGTAGTTATGATCCCTTTGCTCGGTGACCCTTCAGACTTGTCCTTTTTGCTGTTCCGGGTACGGGATGTGTCCCTTTTCCGGAATAGCGATTCCTTCCTTGCTTTGGTTTTAGGGAGGCAGCTAGTAGTGCCGGCCTCCCTCCCCGGATTTTCCCCTGGCTGAGATGGGCTTTCTTAGCTGGGGGTGATCCTTAACCAGTGCAAGGTTGGACAGGACCCTTTGTCCTTCCCTTCTGTCCTTTCCGTTATACCATTTGTGTCAGCCTTCTCACATCCGTACCTAGCTTAGGTTAGGATGGGGAGCTGACTTGGTCCCCTGTCGGCCGGCAGAGTGTGCCGGCCGGCAGAGGCCCTGTTATCTTGAGTGCTGCCCGGTCCTCCCTTGGTCCCTCACCCACTGCTGTCTGTAGATACAGTGAGCAGTGGTTAGGAAGCCTGACTTAGTGTCTCCCCTTCCTCTCAGCACTCTTTCGGGTGTCGGGCGTTGAGGTACATAGCCTCTTAGTCCGGCACCCATTCTGTTGTCTTCTTGTGTGTTGTCCTCTGCCGACTGCCGGCCTAGTGGCCGGCGGTCGGGTAGGGGGTGTTCTCTAGTTCTCTTGCTGTCGGTCGGCGGTGGCTATATGCCTTTGCCGGCCGGTCTCCTCGCTCGCCTGCCGGCCGCTATGAGTGGCGGTCGGCAGCCGAGCGCTACCTGGTGTGGCTGCCGGCCGGCATGGTTTATTTACCTCTGCCGGCCGGCCTGTTACCTCGCCCTGTCGGCTGGCCACTAAGAGTGGTGGCCGGCAGCTGGGTGCCACCCGGGTAGCTACAGACCGGCAACCACTGCCGGCCGGCTCAGGCATAGGAACTAGAGTTCTCCCCCGCCTTGGTGTTCTTAAGTTGCATACTTGAGACCTACCTGTGGGGGGGGGGGGGTTGCTGACCGGCAAGTGCTGGCCGGCACGCCACCCCATGTACTATAGTGTATCAGTACTTCCCTGTATGGTGTATTTTGTCGGGGGAGACCATGATATAGTAGGTTACAACACTGTATTTTCTAGCATGCTTGTGTTGCCTTGTGCAGTCACTTGGTGTTGCCTTACAGGGATGGAAAGAGAATTCTTTTCATCTTTAGCCAGAATGTTAAAATCTTACCTTAGGTGTGAGCTACACCTATTTCCCTCGGGAAATATTCTCTTTGGTTATTCTAGCAGAGACTAACCATTTGATTTTAATTGCTGGTAGGCTTCCACAGGTGATTGTGTGGGATTCACAAGTATGAGTCTTTCCTTTATACTTTGTACATGCTTGTATATACATGTGAATTGAAATTCACTTGATATTCATGGAAATTTTCTTCTTTTACAGGAGGAGCATCCGAAGTGTGGTAGCGTCTTCTGCAACGTCCGCAGTAAGAACTTTTGTGGACATGATTCGTGTAGGAGGCAGGCGGCTTGTGCAGCCTCCAAGGATGATCTCCGTTACTGGGATCCGCAGGTATGTTCGGTATGTACTAACCTGCTAGCTGAGGCTTTTGAATCCCCTAGGTCGGCGGAGTCAAGGGACGCAGCGAGGGAGAAGCTCCGTGTTTGGGTAAGGGGTTTCCAAAAGAACACCTCTGGACCTTATCTTCCTAGTGAGAAGATGAGGGCGTACCTCTTTCACAAGGCTTCTGCTGACGCTGTTGTTCCCCAGCCTCGGCCGGAGATCCCTCTCGTCCAGACCCCCGTGGATGCTGATGTCGCGGATGCCATGCAGGACATCCAGCTGGACGACAAGATGTCGGACGTGTCCGACCGTGCTGAACAGGACCTTCTCGCAGGGGGCGAGGACGAGGATCAAGACCCGAACGTCGTGGAGGAAGAGAATGCCGTGCCATCAGACGCTCCGGTTCAGGCCCCTGAACCTATTCCCTCTACTTCGTCTGCTCTTCCAACAGAGCTGGGACAAGCTCTCTCTTCCATTGTTGTTATGATACAGCAGATGCAGAAGGAGAATAGTCAGAAGGCTGCTGCAATGGAGCTACAGATGCAGAAGATTGCAGCGTCACGTGGGCCTCCAAAGAAGCTCGACGTGAAGGACCTTCCTGTGTGTTCGGATGCCAACCCGTGGAGGTATGCCGAGCACATGCCGATGATGGTCGGGAAGATCGTCATGTCGGAGAAGCTGGGTTCAGTTCCCCTTGAGGAGGTGGAATTCTGGCCCAGCAGAGGGGCCTATCCGGACTGTTATGTCCGTCTGAAGAAGGAGCCGGCCTCGAAGGAGGAGACGGAACCGAAGGAGGTGATCGTCTTGGATCACGCCAAGGCTCAAGCTTCACTAGCGTCTGCGTTGAAGGAGAGGGGCTTCTCAAACTCGAAAGTTGCTGCTTTGAGTAAGAAGCACCCTTCCTTCGTATCCTCTCCGGCTAGGGCCTTCCCCTTTCTGCAGAAAGGGTTCGCGGCTGTTCTGAAGGCGGTAGAGGCTGGCAAACCATGCCCATCCCTGGAGGAATGCAAGCCCTTGTCTTTGGCCTTGCCGTTGGACAACAAGGACTGGAAGGAAGTCCATCTCACATTCTCGGTTGGGAAGTTGGACGCCGATATTGCAGGTCGACAGTTCGGCGAAAACCTTCCTAAGTTGTCTGAATTCCTTCTGCGGAGGGAACTTGAGACAAAGGAGCGTCTGGCAGCCTCGATGTGTCTCCAGACAAACATGGAGACAATGGCTAGCGACCCTAAGGTGCATGAAATGTTCATGGTAATGGCCAAGATCCATCTGGCCACGGTGACAAAGGACCTCTATAGCTTTGTCAAGGCGAAGAGGGCCTGCAGGGAGTTTGTGTTCGCCTCGGCCACAGTGAGGCACGAACCAAAGAAACTTATCTCATCCAACATCTGGGGTAAAGATCTCTTCCCCAGTGAGGTGGTTAAGGAGGTGGTGGACAAGGCAGCCACTGAGAATCGGAATCTTCTCCTTAAGTGGGGCCTGTCCCTCAAGAGGAAGTCTTCCCCTGATGAAGGCCCCCAACCGAAGGGAAAGGCGAAGAAGTCTAGGTTTTCTTCCCGCCCAGCCAAGCCTTTCAGACCGCAACGTCAACAGCAGCAACAACCAGCTTTGCCTCCGGTACCACAGATGGTAGCCCAGACCCCGACCACCTTCCAATGGGTGCCCCAGGCCTTATCATCATCCCCGGCATTCAATCCAGTGTTCGAAGGGCAATCGACCACGTTTCGAGCAAAGCCCAGAGGTGCAGCCAGAGGCTCGTCTAGACGCCCCTCTAGGGGAAGAGGATTCAGAGGTGGTCGCGACCAAGGAGGCAAGACTGCAGGGCAGCAGTCAAAGTGAAGTGTCGCCGGTAGGAGGGAGATTACAGTATTTCCGGGATCGTTGGACCTTCGATCCCTGGGCCCACAGCCTGCTCAAAAATGGACTGGGTTGGAGTTGGTACAGTACTCCGCCCCCGTGCCCTCAATTTTTCCAACACTCCACCCCCGTTTTGAAGGAGTACATTCAAGAACTGTTGGAGAAAAAGGTGATCCGGAGGGTAAAGTCCATCAGGTTCCAAGGGAGGCTGTTTTGTGTTCCCAAGAAAGACTCGGGGAAACTCAGAGTCATTCTGGACTTGTCACCACTCAACAAGTTCATAGTGAACCACAAGTTCAAGATGTTAACGTTACAACACATAAGGGCCTTACTGCCCAAGAGGGCATTTACCGTCTCCATCGACTTGTCAGACGCCTATTGGCACGTTCCAATCAGTCGCCGTCTCTCCCCCTACCTAGGATTCAAGCTACAACTTAAACTTTACGCTTTCAGAGCGATGCCTTTCGGGCTAAACATAGCCCCAAGGATCTTCACGAAGCTTGCGAGCGCAGCGCTCAAACAGTTACGCCTAAAAGGGTTCCAGGTGGTAGCCTACCTGGACGATTGGCTGGTGTGGGCAGCATCCAGAGCGGAATGCTTGCAAGCTTCCCTACAGGTGATTCAGTTCCTGGAATATCTATGGTTCAAGATCAACAGAAAGAAGTCTCGTCTTTCTCCAGCTCAGAGGTTCCAGTGGTTGGGAATTCACTGGGACCTAGTGTCACACCGTTTTTCCATCCCGATGTCGAAAAGGAAGGAGATAGCGGGGTCTGTCAAGAGACTTCTAGTTTCCGAGAGGATATCAAGACGCGAACAAGAGAGGGTTCCGGGCTCTCTTCAGTTTGCGTCGGTAACAGACCCAGTGCTAAGAGCACAGCTAAAGGATGCAGCCGGGGTTTGGAGAACCTTTGCATCAAACGCGCGAAGGGACTTGAAGAGACCGGTCCCGCTTCGGCTACGTTCTCTTCTCAGACCGTGGTCTCAAGCCAGTCGTCTAAAGAGGTCGGTACCTCTTCAGCCACCTCCCCCGTCAGTGACGATTCACACAGACGCCTCAAAGTTAGGGTGGGGAGGTCACTCTCATCGAAAAAAGGTTCAAGGGACCTGGTCCAAGCTATTCGGGACCTTTCACATAAACTTTCTAGAAGTTATGGCAGTGCTTCTTACCCTGAGGAAAGTCTCCCCGCGTCACTCGATCCACATAAGGTTGGTACTGGACAGCGAGGTGGTTGTGAAATGTCTGAATCGGCGGGGATCGAGATCCCCACCTCTCAACCAGGTAATGTTGGCCATATTCCGACTGGCTGAGAAGAAGAAGTGGCACCTGTCAGCAGTTCACCTTCAAGGAGTCCGCAATGTGACAGCGGACGCTCTATCCAGGGTTACACCGATAGTCGGAATGGTCCCTAGACGCAGGATCATTCTCCTTCATCTCGAGTCAAGTCCCAGAACTGCAGATAGACCTCTTCGCGACGAAGGACAACAAGAAGTTGCCGCGATATGTGTCCCCGTACTAGGACCCCTTGGCGGAAGCAGTAGATGCGATGTCCCTCGATTGGAACAAATGGTCCAGAATCTACCTGTTTCCCCCTCACAATCTGATGTTGAGGGTCCTCAACAAACTGAGATCCTTCAAGGGAGTAGCAGCGATAGTGGCCCACAAGTGGCCGAACAGTGTGTGGTTCCCTCTGGCTCTGGAACTACGACTGAAGTTTCTGCCACTCCCGGGCCCAGTTCTGTCCCAGCAAGTCCAGAAGTCGACTGTCTACGCTTCATTACAGAAAACCCGGACCCTGCAGCTCATGATTTTCTCTCCCTAGCGGTGAAGAAGCGGCTCGGGATTTCGAAAGACAGCATCGACTTCCTGGAGGAATATAAGTGCAAGTCTACTAGAAGGCAGTACGAGTCAGCATGGAAAAAATGGGTAGCCTTTGTCAAAGACAAGAATCCGCATGAGATCTCGACGGATTTCTGCCTGTCCTTCTTCATCCACCTCCACGGACAGGGGCTGGCAGGTAACACGATTTCTACGTGTAAGTCTGCTCTGACAAGGCCCATTCTGTATGCCTTCCAGGTAGACCTCGCTAATGAGATCTTTAACAAGATCCCGAAGGCCTGTGCCAGACTTAGACCTTCAGCTCCTCCAAAGCCTATTTCATGGTCTTTAGACAAAGTCCTTCATTTTGCCTCATTACTGGATAATGAGGAGTGTGCACTGAAGGATCTGACTCAAAAGGTTATCTTCCTTTTTGCTCTAACATCTGGGGCCAGAGTTAGTGAGATTGTAGCCCTCTCGAGAGATGAGGGCCGCGTTCAGTTCCTGGATGGGGGAGAACTGAACCTGTTTCCGGACCCTACGTTTCTCGCTAAGAACGAGTTGCCCACCAACAGGTGGGGTCCCTGGAGAATCTGCCCTCTGAAAGAAGATGCATCTCTATGTCCTGTAGAATGCCTAAAGGTCTATCTTCGTAGAACTTCAGACTTCCATGGGGGTCAACCATTCAGAGGAGAAACATCGGGCTCGAATTTATCTTTGAATCAACTCAGGGCGAAAATTACATACTTTATTCGCAGAGCGGATCCTGACAGTTCACCCGCAGATCATGATCCGAGGAAAGTTGCTTCATCCTTAAACTTCTTTAACTTTATGGATTTTGAACACCTTCGTTCATATACTGGCTGGAAGTCTTCCAGGGTATTCTTTCGCCACTATGCTAAGCAAGTGGAGCAGCTAAAGAGGTCTGTGGTAGCAGTTGGTTGCGTCGTTAACCCTGCTGTTTAACTCTGCGAGGAACAGTGGATTTAATTGGGACTTTTAATTCCAGGGTGAGTGTATAGTTATATGCGTTGCTATAACTAGAAGTGAGGGCTCCGGGAGCCCACAGTGACTGTTCCGGCGTTATGGTGATTGTAGCATAAGTACAGACATGTGTGCCGAGCGTTTGTGACGCCAATGTCAGTGGCTAGTAACATGGACTTTTAACTTTGATACCTTGGTACGTGAAAAGTAACTCGATTGTTTTCTTTCAGATAACCATATATCCATTTACTACAGTACTTGTGCAAATTGTTGGTCATCCACCTATCATATGTATATAATTGTGGTAACCATGTCTATTTATTGTTGATCAATAAACTTGTTCTCGGGAACCTTGCGTCTCCTTCACCTATGTTGATTTCTTTTCAGTTATTGAGCATTCAGCCTATGTATATTAATCGGGGATATCTATAATAGCCTGTTCCTTAATGCAAGCCTTGTTGCACTGGTTTATACTTTCCTTAGCATAAAGGGCTCCATCCTTCTCTGAGGACGGTAGCGGCAGCAAGTTTATTCCTACACAGATATAACCTTTTTGTCCAATTCAATTTCGACCAGGGGGCTGGCCGATATTTCCTTTGGATGCTGTAGTTCCGTACAGACTATGCTTTACTTCATATAGAGTGAGACCACTATATTGTATGGGCTTGCGAGTGATTCATACATAGGTATATGTACTCTTCGTTCTTTTCTAGAGTCTAGTAGGACTCCTCCCTGTAGGGGGCAGGAAGCGCTATCATGGTTTATGGTTAGTGAAAGGATGTATAACTGTAACATCTTAGGTCTTTCAGTCGAGCTGACTAAGAAATATTTCTGAGGAGTGCGGCACGTATTGAGAATCCACAGATACAGTAATGCTCTGGTACACTTCTTCCATCAGGACGACATGGCTTGAGCCCAAAAAACGGATTTTGAGCGAAGCGAAAAATCTATTTTTGGGTAAGATGGCCATGTCGTCCTGATGGACCCGCCCTGCCCCTTTTCCTTTAAAAAAAAAAAAAAAAAGGGAAAAGGGCTGTAGGACCCCTCCCTACATACAGTATCTGCAGCACCTCGTGTATCGCTACAAGGAATACAGATGGCGCCGCGAGCGGCGCAGGGCACGCTTACGAAACGGGGAGGAGAGATGCCTTACGAACGGCTCCCCCCTTTCTTATCGTTTTCGTTTTCTTGCCATTTGACCCCTACGAAGTGTTAACTCTGTTCGGGGTATAGATTGCCATGTGGCGTGTCAAGAATACGTCTGCTGATATTTACGATATCCCTGAGGTCTTTTTTAGGGATATTCGCTCCAGGAGTTAGAATTCTGGGTACCTTAAGGTAAATTCTCTGGGAATATCGCCGTAGTTGTAATATACCCTAGGAAGCTACCTTAGAGGAACTTCCATCAGGACGACATGGCCATCTTACCCAAAAATAGATTTTTCGCTTCGCTCAAAATCCGTTTATTATGGGTACAATTTAAGATTTTAGAAACAAATTGGTAAGTTTTCTGAACAGTTGGTAACCCATAACTTGAAGTTATTGTGGTGTTGGTACATCAGATTTTTATAGGGTCCTTTATTGTATGCTTGGTGTGGCATATAATTTTACTGTGATGACTATGGTTTGAATTAATATTGTTATTTTTTTCAATTTTTCACACTTTTTCAGTGTGACAGCGGATCGTTTGCTGCTGTGGTACATACAGCGTAGTATAGGTTAATTTTGATGGACCTTGGATATCTCTAACATAGTAGCTTTTGCATGATTTTATTAGCAGTATATAAGTGGAAAATTAGCAATGACGATGTTAATTGTTGCACTGTAACGTTAATTGTGGAGATAATGAATGTACTGTAATATGTAATGAAAAAAGTCTAGTCGTTGAACGGTGTGTGAAGGCAATACTGGACTTTCAAAAGGTAAATGGTATAGTATAATGTAACATTATTATAACATTACTGGAGATTATACGTAGTTATATACTGTAGGTGAAGAAGAGATTGCATAACCACACCCACAGAGATTAACAAATACAATGCACTGCACCGCTTCCCCACTCCAGGTTTCCCACATTTTGGATTTTATTCAGACTACACTAGCAAGCGCAGTTTGAATTGGGGGATTTTTCACTAGATCGTAAGCGGGAGGTAAGTATCGGTTGTCAAATGATGGTTTTCAGGTCATCCGATCTTTTTTCAACAAACATCTCTAAAGCTGAATGGTGCCTCGGACTATTAGTGAGGCTTCTTAGGATGTCATTTTGAGTGACTGTGATACGTCTCATTGATTCACGCGTATAGTTTGCCCATAGTGAGCAGCCACAAATGCTATAACAATAAGTTTGAAACTGTTTTTTGGTATCTTGGTGACAGAAGGCAAATCTTCTCGTTACCATGTTCCCTAGGCAGCACAATTAAAGTCTGTTTTCAATGTCAGATGTGTCCTTGAAATCTTTCATAATGATATGACTTACGTTTGGGAAATCATAGACAAATGCTAGCTGATGGTTTTGGAGGAAAACATGTGGGTTTTCTAAAAATTGGAGCACTCTAGGAAAGAGACAAATGCATTGTCTTAGATTCGTTATAGTTTGTCATGCTCATTAGCGTATGCGCCGCAGGTGTTGACAAGACTCTGTTGGCCTTGGGCTCAGGGCGAAATGAAGACCATATTGTCAGCGTAGCACAGATTATTTATGGTAAAGCCATTAACCCTGGACAGGTAAATGTCTAAATCAATAACGTAACAGGTAAACGTCTAGCGTATACGCTACCGCTCGTTTCAACTTCACTTGGTAGTTCCGGTAATGCATATTTTTAAAGAATTTTTTTATACATATAATTCTAGCTATCTACGACTAGGAGTCCCTGAGGTATATTCAGTTGAAAAATGAACCTCCTAGGCTGAAAACAGAAAAATCTGGAAATTAAAAAAAAGGGGGATAATTTTTAGTAACGAAAAAAGTTACATATGACAAAAATATTTTTTTTCTAATATAAATTATAAATTGAGACTGCTGAAAATTGTGTACATAAAATTTGAATAATAGATAAATAAGATATTTGAAAATCCTGATATAAAATAAGTTAAAACTATTTTTTAAATTTTCAAAAAATATAACTAGCGCTGGTAATGAATTTTTCTCCTTCATATTTATACTATTCCATTTTGTGACCTATAATATCCGAAAATTATTGCTAGAATTGTAGAAAATATTAAGATAAAACAGAAAATAATGAATACTAACCATTCTGGGCTACATTCAGTGCATTTTCAGTTGAAAGATGAACCTCCTAGGCTAAAAACTGAAGAAAAAAACACACTAATATTTGCTAAATATTAGATGGTATTCCTACATCAAATATACTATTAGTATCATGTTCTCAAATCATCTATCAATGTTCACTATAAGTATCAAAACACTATTCATAGAGATATATTGTAATCAATATTGTGAAACTTGTGAAAATCAATCACAGTCACTTACCAGGTAAACATGTAGCAGATACGCTACCAGGAAAAACAAAAATGGTGAATTCCAAAAAAACGGCGAGAGAGAGGACAATGGCAGTTGTTCCTTCGGCTGTGTCACTGGTCTAACTAACCGGTACTGGGTAAATTTCCACTCGGAAGCCGAACCCAAGCGGCGCAAAAGTGAAAAAGTGGTTTTGCGCTTATAGACGGTAGCGTATACGCTACACGTTTACCTGTCCAGGGTTTTAATTAACCGTACAACCAATGGGGACTGAATTCGGCCTGACATTCAAATCTGTGTACACATTAAATGAATATGGTGAAAGGATGCCTCCTTGCCAGAGACCGTTAGATGAACCGAATGGTTGGGATAGGACATTGCCCCACTAGACTCAGAACTACTGTGTTGAGAACCAACAATATAAAATGCCGATGAGATGTAGAGGAGTTCCCCTTTTGTGTATTTTCAAAGTTTGATTGTTTACTCTGTCGAATGCCTTCCGCACGTCTACAAAGCATAAGTAGACAGGAGCCGAGGATATATAGAAATTTAATATCTTTAGAATATACAGTATATACAGGTGTCAGTTGAGTGGTTAGTCTTCAAACCAAATTGATTGTCTGCCTTGTGGAAGAAAGCTGTAAGGCAACGGAATAAAAGATTCAAATATCTTCGATGAAATTGTCTTGATGCCAATGGGGCGTTAGTTTCTGCGGTCACTTGCATCCCTTAGTTTGTTTTTTATGCGAGGTATTAAGTGGACAAGTAGAAGGGTTTCCGGACGGTGTTAGTGAATTATACAGATATTCAGTAGAGTAGCAAAAAGAATATAAATTATAGAGTGGCAGAATGTGAAAGCCTCTGCGGGAAGGCCATTGAAGCCTGAGGCCTTGTTACCAAGTAATTTCTTGATAGCATCGCATAGGGGTTGTTGAGGCCTGGTTGGTAACACGTCTGCCTGGTGTTCGCCAGACGGGGGTTCGAGTACCGCTCGGACTCGGTAGTGCCTATAGTGTCTGCAACCTTACCTGTTGAGTCATCACCAGCCATTGCCTGCCCCTGGTCCTAGCTTGGGTGGAGAGGGGATTGGGTGCTGATCATATATGGTCAGTCTCTAGGGCATTGTTCTGCTTGCTAGGGCAATGTCACTGTCCCTTGCCTCTGCCATTCATGAGCGACCTTTAAACCTTTAAAATACATTGCTTGGCGAGATATGGTCGCTATTTTGAAATTCCACATTGTCACTGATGAGGGTATCCACTTCATTCCGGGAATCTTGGTCATTTATACAATTTAGGATGGTGCTGAAGTGATCCCCCACATTCTTGCAATGGATTCTTTGCCGACTGCTTCTCTTACACTTTTGGATAATTTGTTTGACTTTGGGTTTAGTGAATTATCTTTCCAAAGAATGGGAAAGTCATGGGTGGTCAACTTTCTGGACAATGCATCGGCTGTCAGCTGATTTTTGTTGAGACGACATTGACAAAGGGCAAGTTTAAACTGCGCCCTCGCTTGCCTCATCTCTATGGCAGTGGGACCTTCTCTCTGGCTCGCGCTGTTCTTCTAAAGAAGGAACATTTCTCAAGTGGATGCATAGAGGTCTATAACTAAATCATACCAACCATTTGCTGCTAGTAAGAGTAAATAGCCATTTGCTGCTAGTAAGAGTAAATAGCCATTTGCTGCTAGTAAGAGTAAATAGCCATTTGCTGCTAGTAAGAGTAAATAGCCATTTGCTGCTAGTAAGAGTAAATAGCCATTTGCTGCTAGTAAGAGTAAATAGCCATTTGCTGCTAGTAAGAGTAAATAGCCATTTGCTGCTAGTAAGAGTAAATAGCCATTTGCCGATAGTAAGAGTAAATAGCCATTTGCCGATAGTAAGAGTAAATAGCCATTTGCCGATAGTAAGAGTAAATAGCCATTTGCCGATAGTAATCGTTAATAGCTATTTGCTGCTTGTAAGTGTTCAGAGCCATTTGATGCTAGTAAGCGTTAAGAACCATTTGCTGCTAGTAAGAGTTAAGAACCATGTGCCACTAGTATGAGTTAGGAACCATTTGCTGCTAGTAAGAGTTAGGTCATTTACTACTAGCAGGAGCTAAGAGTCTACTACCAGTAGAAGCTCATTGATATATTAGTAGTAGATACTAATACCTATTTGCTACTAGTAGGAACCAATAGCCATTTACTACCAGTAGGCAATAAAAAATATTTGCTAGTAGGAAATAATCATTTGCTATTAGGATCTAATAGCAGATGGTAGTTGTAGTATTAATAGTAGTTAATAGTCAGGTGCTGGGAGGGAATAGCCAAGTGTTTGTAGTAGGAGATAAACCAGGTTCTAGTAGGAGCTAATAACAAAGTGCTAGTAGTAGTAGAAGCCAATAGCCAGGTGGTAAGAGCTAATAGCCAGATCTAGTAGTAGTAGGAGCTAATAGCCATGTGCTATTAGTAGCACTAGGAGCTAATAGCCAGGTGTTAGTAGTAGTAGCAGTAGGAGCTGATAGCTAGTAGTAGTAGTAGGAGCTAATAGTCAGGTGCTAGTTTTAGGAGCTAATAGCCAGGTGCTAGTATTAGTAGTAGTAGGAGCTAATAACCAGGTGCCAGTAGTAGTTGTAGTAGGAGGTAATAGTCAGGTGCTAGTAGTAGTAGGAGCTAATAGCCAGGTGCTATTAGTAGTAGTAGTGGGAGCTAATAGCCAGGTGTTAGTAGTAGGAGCTAATAGCCAGGTGGTGGTAGTAGTAGGAGCTATTATCCAGGTGTTAGTAGTAGGAGCTAATAGCCAGTGGTGGTAGTAGTAGTAGTACGAGCTAATAGCCAGGTGGTGGTAGTAGTAGGAGCTATTAGCCAGGTGTTAGTAGTAGGAGCTAATAGCTAGGGGGTAGTAGTAGTAGTAGTAGAGGAGCTAATAGCCAGGTGTTGGTGGTAGTAGTAGGAACTATTAGCCAGGTGGTGGTAGTAATAGTAGGAGCTAATATCCAGGTGTTGTGGTAGTAGTAGGAGCTAATAGCCAGTTGGTGGTGGTAGTAGGAGCTAATAGCCAGGTGGTAGTAGTAGTAGTAGTAGTAGTAAGAGCAAATACCCAGGTGGTGGTTGAAGGAACTAATAGCCAGGTGGTAGTAGTAGTATAAGCTAATATGCAGGTGGTAGTAGCGGAGCTATTGGCCAGGTGGTAGTAGGAGCTATTGGCCAGGTGGTAGTAGGAGCTATTAGCAAGGTGGTAGTAGGACCTAATAGCTAGGTGGTAAGAGCTAATAGCCTGTTGTTAATAGTAGTAGTAGGAGCGAATAGCCAGGTGGTAATACAGTAGTAGTAGTAGCTAATAGCCAGGTGGTAATAGTAGGAGCTAATAGCCATGTGGTGGTAGTAGTAATAAGAGCTAATAGCCAAGGGGTAAAAGTAGTAGGAGCTAATAACTAGGTAGTAGTAACAGTAATGGGAGCTAATAGCCAGGTGGCAGTAGTAGTAGTAGGAGCTAATAGCCAGGCACTAGTATTAGGAGCTAATAGCCAGGTACTACTGGTATGAGCTAATAGGCAGGTGTTTCAGGAAGAGTTAAAGCTAAATTTTTGGGCTCAAGCCATGTCGTCCTGATGTAAGGTTCTTTCAGTAGCTTCCTGAGGGTATATATGACTACAGTAGATATTCCCAGAGAATTAAACTAAAGGTTTCACAGAATTCTAACTTCTGGCGCGAGTACCCATAAGGTTTCCCTTTATGATATCGTATAATAACGGGACGTATGCTTGACACGCCACATAGCTATCTGCACCCCACATAGCGTTAGTGCTTCGAGGGGGAAGAGTGGCAATTTATGGGAGGAGCCGTTACTAAGTTCTCCTCCTTCGTTACTGTTACGGTACTCGGTGACGTCATGACCGCCGCCATCTTGGTTGACGTCACTGTTGCGTGCCTTCCCCATTCCTTCTTACGTAGCGTTTATGACCAGGTGCTTTTTCCCTGTTGTTCGCTAAGTAATTCGTCATGTCGCAATCTTCTGCCTCGCCTTCTTCTGGAAAGTTGAGTACCATATTCTTTTATTGTATAAATCAGCTCTGGCCGTAAAGTAATGTCTTTTTATCTTAAAATACTGTGTTTTGTGGCGGAGCTGTGCCTTGATCGGAGGCGTCATGACGCCGACGCTGTTGTTCGCTTCGCATGCTTTATTAGTTTGCCAGAACAACCTTCCCGGTCTTATAACTAATCATCAGCATTAGTTATTTAGTCTTCATTGCTAGGAATTAGTTATAGTATGCCGATTGTATTCATTTTCGGCGAATGTAGGTAGCCGAATTCGTATGCTAGATTGCTAGCCTAACCCCTAGGCTCGATAGCCCAGGCGTTTTTCTGTTTACTTTCATGCATGATATAATAAGTGTTCCTAGTGTTAAATTACAAATGAAGATGTTGGGCATTTATACATATAAGATTCAGTGATTGCACGTTTTTTCGCCTTCTAGGAAGTATTCAAGGGGTTTCGATGATCTTGGTAGTTGACTCCCTTGCCCCTAACCTAACGATAGGGCTTTTGTATACTTTCTCACCTCCCCAGTTACCTTATCCAAGGTGGCTACGTCCTAGCTCTCCTTGCCTTGAATCTTATTCAAGTGAGGTTAGGCTAGGATTTTCTTTCCCCACTCTTAGCCATAGTACATGAGCTTTGAGTTTGGGACAGAACCTCAGAGTACCAGTCGTTCGCCCCCGGCTACCCCATTAGGTGAATGAACTCTCCTCTTGGTCTCTGCTGGTCGGTGAAGGTGGGTGGGCTCTGCCCTTCCCCCTAGTCCACACCTGGTAGGGTTACGACCCTTCCTCCCTGTGGCCTAGCGACTTGTCCTACACCTGCCTTCCCTGGTTTGGGGACTTGTCCCCTAGCCTAGGTTAGGCAGGCCTTGGGATTCTGTTTCTTATAGTTTAGGACGGTACATTAGTGCTGTACCTTCACTGTGCTAACCTACCCTAGGCTGGAGAATGAATTCTTCCTACACCTGGGATAGTGGTGGTACTGAAACAGAACCCCCACCCCGGGAGTGTCGGTGTGGGCTCACGCCTCCCCCTACACTCCCTCTCAGGACCCTCGCCCCTCCCCTACACTCCCTCTCAGGACCCTCGCCCCTCCCCTACACTCCCTCTCAGGACCCTCGCCCCTCCCCCCTCTGTCCTTTAGTGCCCCCTACACTCCCTCTCAGGACCCTCGCCCCTCCCCGTACACTCCCTCTCAGGACCCTCGCCCCTCCCCCTACACTCCCTCTCAGGACCCTCGCCCCTCCCCCTACACTCCCTCTCAGGACCCTCGCCCCTCCCCCTACACTCCCTCTCAGGACCCTCGCCCCTCCCCCCTCTGTCCTTTAGTGTTGGCCTAGCCATCACACCCCTGTCCACCGTCCTACAACTCGACCGTGTGCTGGCGGGTTGTGGGGTCGGCTCGGTCTTTTCGTTGGTTATCCTGAACTGCTAGGCTTCCCGTATATAGTCGAACTATGGGATAGCATATGACAGGTTGGTCTGCTGGCAGAAGACCTCTCCATCTTAGAGTGTTCTTCGGTCCTCCCTTGGGCCGCCACTCGCAACTCCAGCCGGCTGCCGGCTCTGTTGCGGCTGGATGAAAGGTTGCCACCCTCTCCCTTTTATTTGAACACTCCTTCCGGCAGATGAGGAGGTTAGGTAGTGAACTACTGCCCTTCCCTCTTTCTTTTCCTATCCTTTCTCTATATCTCATCAGTGCCGGTCCACTGTCACCCTACGCTGCCGGGGACAGCCGTCAGCTTAACCCGGTATCCTCTCTCTCATTGATTGACGTCAAATATTGGAATACTTTCACCGGTTGCTTGCCGACTGTTGGGGGCCGCGTCTTGCCGGCGATCTGCCATCATCTCGAGGTTTCACCCTATCCCTATGCCACATTGTCTGATGGCTGGGAAGGGTTCCCCCTTGATGGAGATTTGCCGGCGCCCGGCACGCTGTCACGCTGCCGGCGCCACCTAATCATACTTTGTTCTGTAACCGGAATACAAACCATGCTATTTAATTAGAGTATTACTTTCGGCGTAGCTGAAATGACGAGCCATTAGATTTTTAACGAGGGTTTACTACCCCCTCTGGGGGAGGGGTAGCTCCCCCCCTCACACACCGGTGAGTAGCTCACTTTGCTTTTGGCTCGGGTGATGAACAGACGTGTCTGCTCCCACCCTCGCTTACTGACAGCCTTAATCTTTTTTGCTTTTTCTTGCAGTGTGTGCTTGGAAGTTGGCCTTTACCATTATGCGGAAGTGCCCCGGATTACCTGACTCCCCTTGTGGTACATATATGTCGGCGGTCAAAACGGACCCTCACACCTTATGTCCATTCTGCAGGGGCCAACGGTGTGATAGAGACAAAGTGTGTAGTGAGTATAGGGAGTGGTCTACCTCCCAGTGGGAGAGGTTTTCCCGACGCCGGAAGTAGTAGTCCAAAAGGGATCTTTCTCCTTCAAGGGTTTCCTTGAAGAAAGAAATTCCAAGGACTCTTCTTCCATAGCCCGAACCTCCTCCGAAGCTCCCGCTCGATCGGTCTCTTCCGAGAGGCCGTCGAGTGGTAGCGTAGGCAGTTCTTTTGTTGACCGACCTCGGGGTTCGGGAGAGGGAGTTGCCTCCCATAGCTAGGCAGCTCCTCCTCCTGCCCCGGGGGAGGATTTATCTATTAACACTGTTGCTAATGATGATTTGTTGCAGCTTTGGGCTTCCTTGGGGCTTAAGGGCTCGCCCTCCAGGGAAGCCCTGTTTGACATAATCAAGTTGGGGGCTGCTGTCAAAGTCACCGGGGGTAGCAGAGGTTGACCATCCGTCTATCGTCGACGTTGTTGTGGCAGGGGCCTCCGACGAGTTAGGTCAAACCCCTGCCTTGGTTCCCGATGCAGCTGCAGGCTTAGTTTCTCCCTCCGAACATCCTTCGAGGGAGGAGCTAAGTCCAACGGTCTCTCCTGCAGGTGATCCTCCCCCTCGGGGGAGTTCACTGACAGAGACTCCTCTTCGGAGGACTGACGATGGTCTGCCTGCCGTCCCCAGAGGACGTATCCTCTTTGGCTCTTCCCCGTCGCAGTCCCCCGCAGAGGATCCTCCTCGCTGTGCACCGACCATTGCAGTTGCATCCTTGGACCTCTCTGCTGATCGTTGTCCTTCGCCTACCAGACCTTCGGACCTGCCGTCTCCGTTCCTGGCTGCTGACGCGCTTTGGGCGCCCACGCATCCCGTTATCCAACGGGCACCGGTCCCTTCGGGGCAAAAGAGGCTTTCTTACAATGTGAGCAAGTCCCTTAAGCGCCAGGTATCCCCTGCGCTCCAACGTTCTCCTGCGCGCTTGTGCGCAAATGCGCGCAAGCGCTCACCTGCGGTGAAGTCCTCTCTGCTCAGAACTTCATCCTCAGAGCAAACGCCCTAGAGACCTTCTGCAGCTGAGACTACTCGCCATCGCTCTCCTGCTCGCCATCGCTCTCCTGCTCGCCATCGCTCTCCTGCTCGCCATCGCTCTCCTGCTCGCCATCGCTCTCCTGCTCGCCATCGCTCTCCTGCTTGCCATCGCTCTCCTGCTCGCCAGCGTACAACTGCGCGCCCCGCACGCCCACGATCTCTTGCGCGCCCACGATCTCCTACGCGCCAGCGTTCACCTGCACGCCATCATTCGCCTGCTCGCCCACGATCTCCGGATCTGGGCGCAAGAAGGAAGAACAGAGTTTCTCCTTCTCTTAAGCGTTCGCCTATGCGCCATAGGACCCCGCCAGCTCATCAGCCATCGCGCGCAGACACCAGTTCCTGCTGTGCGCCCTCCTGCACGCCCACGTGCTAGGGGTAACACCCCTGTGCGTGGGCGCTCGCCGAGATCCTGCGCGCCCACGCGCTCGCGAACAATCTCCATCGTGCGTGCAAACGCTTGCACTCCCACCTGCGCTTCGTGCTTCTCCAGATCGCGCAACTGCGCGCCAACGATCTACTGAGCGCCCGCGCACTCCATCGCCTGCGTGCCATCCCTCGCCAACGCACCCTTTTGCCATCTCTGAGATCTCCTACGTGCCCGCGTGCACCCTCACCTGTGCGCAGTCGCTCGCCTACACGCCCTACGCACAATCGTTCGCCTGCCCGTCATTGCTCGCCAACGCGCCATCGCTCTCCTGCGCGCCAACGCGCCATCGCTCTCCTGCGCGCCAACGCGCCATCGCTCTCCTGCGCGCCAACGCGCCATCGCTCTCCTGCGCGCCAACGCGCCATCGCTCTCCTGCGCGCCAACGCTCGCCCGCGCGCCAACGCTCGCCCGCGCCATCATCCCCACTCGCCCGATCGCCCGAGCGCGATTCTAGTAGGGTACTATCGCACGAGAGCCAGCGCGATCCCAAGCGCGTTTCTCATTGGGAGGCACAACGCGAGGTACTGCGCGAGCCACCGCACGATCCTACAGGAACGAGAGCAGCCAGGTCATCCTCACGTCACCCCTCCCCCGCAAGAGCAGACCAGCGCGCTCGCAGGAGGGAAGGAAATCACCAGATGGGTCCAGGAACCAACCTTCCTCTTCTTCCCTTTCCTTCCAGGCAGGTCAGCAGTCGTGTCTACTCCAAAGGATTGCCTGATCCCCTTCCCTTCAGTAAGCAGCCATGGTTTGGATCCCTCATCAGAGCTGTCGTGCAGGCTGTCAAACCTGCCTTCGCTGAGATGGGTCTCAAAACTTTGGCGGCTCTGACCCCACTGAAGAGAAAGAGAGGAGTAGAAACCGTGGTAACTTTTCCGAGGGTCAAGCTGGTTCCTCGGACATCCTTGAGGAAGGCTCCCTCTCTCCCCCAGACGTTTTCTCCCTCTCCCGTGGACGAGCACTTTCCGTCCTCAGGGGAGTCTTACGAGGTGAGGCGTTCTCCCTTCGCACCAATGGGAGAAACCCCACCTCGCGCTGGAGAATTGTCCCAGGTTGGAGCAGAGAAGAGCCCTCAGACGTCGTTGCTGGAGTCCTGTATTCCTCCCAGGAGGGAACCCAAGGATTCCAAGACAGTCCCCAAGTCATCCTCAAGGATCCGTCCAGAACCTACAAGACCCGTGGAGAACGTCCACGTGTCCCCCCAAGAAGAGCCTTTGGGGACGGGAGACTTCGCTGCCAGTTCTCCAGGAGGGGAGCCACAAGAGTCAGAGCATGCCTTCTGGGAAGTCCTGACCCTGATGAGGCATCTCAACAGGATTCCCGATCCTGAGATTCCTCCTCGCGAGGGCAAGGACACGGTCCTGGACCGAGTCTTTGGCACTCAGAAACCCGCTAAGGACAGTGCAGCTTTGCCCTGGTCCCAAGGGGTGAAGAGTGCAAGGGATAAGGTCAAGGGCCAGTTCTCCGAGCTCGCCTCATCCAGCCGTTCCACGGCTGGCAACAAACTCCTCCCGCCTCCTCGCGTCCAACAGAGGAGGTACTTCGAGATCACGGATGAGGCTTGTTTAGCTCTTCCCCTGCACCACTCTGTGGAAGAGCTTACCAAGGGAGTCCCTCTTGAGAGAGAGACTAGCTGGCAAGTGACTTTCTCGGCGACAGAGATCATAAGCCAGGAGAAGGTCGCGAAGTGTGCCATGCAGGCTACTTCGTGGCTTGACATCTGGCTGGGATCTCTTGGCATCCTGTTGCGATCCAAAGATTTGTCTGAGGAGAGCACCAGGAAGGCCCTGGAGACCTCCCTTCTCTCGGGCACCCACACCATTGAGTTTCTGGCCCACCAAGTCTCGAATTTGTGGGCCAACTCAATCCTGAAACTTCGTGATGCGGTGGCAGAGAGGTTCCACGCGACGGTCCCAGCCGTCGAGGTCAGCAGGCTCAGACATTCTTTCCTTCTAGGGAAGAACCTGTTCGAGCCGAAAGACTTGGAACAGGCAGCCGAGAGGTGGAGGAAGTCTAACCAGGACTCCCACCTTCATAGGGCTCTTACATCAAAGCCCTATAAACCTCCGGCACCTCAACAATCTCGCCCGTCCAAGACAACGAAACCGGCTGTGGCAGTGAAGGCAACGGTGTCGAAGCCATTTCCTGTCAAAGACAAGAAAGGCAAAAAGTCCTCCAGGGGAGGAAAGAATCCTAGAGGGAGCAGCCGAGGCCGCAAACGCTAGGATTGGCAGTCCCCCTGCATGTCCACCAGTGGGGGGATGCCTTCAAAGTTGCGCAGACAGGTGGCAGCAACTCGGGGCCGATTCCTGGCCGATTTCCGTAATCAGTCAGGGATATCGCGTCCCGTTCATAACATCTCTACCTACCCTGACAGCGGATCCAGTGTCGTTGAGCTCCTTTGCCATGGGATAGGCAAGGGGCCAACCCCTACGGGCAGAGGTCTAGACCATGTTAAAGAAGGGCGTTCTCCAGGAGGTTGTCGACGGTTCCCCAGGCTTCTTCAGTCGACTCTTTCTTGTAAAGAAGGCATCTGGAGGCTGGAGACCAGTCATCGACCTCTCAGCCCTGAACAGGTTTGTCGAACAAACCCTGTTCAGTATGGAGACGGCTGACACGGTCAGACTTGCGGTGAGACCACAAGACTTTGTGTACACTGGACCTGAAGGACGCGTAATTCCAGATCCCAGTCCATCCGTCTTCAAGGAAGTACTTAAGATTCGGCCTATACAACAAGATCTACCAGTTCAAGGTGCTGTGTTTCGGTCTCTCCACAGCACCTCGGGTATTCACCAGGGTGTTCACACTGATTTCTTCGTGGGCACACAGGATCGGCATCCGTCTCCTCCGCTATCTGGACGACTGGCTGATCCTGGCAGACTCGGAGTCGACCCTTCTTCGACACTGAGACAAGCTTCTGGGACTTTGCCAAGATCTAGTGATCATGGTAAATCTCGAAGTCTTCCCTGCTTCCAACTCAACGACTGGGTATATCTAGGCATGATCTTGGACACCAATCTCCACAAAGCCTTCCCATCAGACAACAGGATAGCAAGGCTGAGGAGGGTCGCAGTTCCTTTCCTCAGACGAGAAGAACTCCCAGCCCAAACATGGTTATGTCTCCTCGGTCACCTTTCTTCTTTGGCCCGTCTAGTTTCAAATGATCGCCTCAGGATGAGATCCCTGCAATGGCGACTCCCGGTGGAATCAAGGACACGATTCCCCGGACATCTTGGTCCCAATGGGTCCTGCGGAACGGGCGGATCTTTAGTGGTGGTTGACCTACGAAAGGGAGTGGATCTTCTCGTCCTTCCCCCGGATTTGATGCTGTTTTCGGACGCCTCAAAAAAAGGGTGGGGGCCCCACGTTCTGAACCACAGGCCCTCAGGCCTATGGTCAGAATTAGAAAAGTGCCTCCACATAAACCTGCTAGAAATGAAGGCCGTGTATCTGGCACTTCAGCAGTTCCAACAATACCTGGCAGGTAACTCCGTGGTGGTGATGAGCAACAACACCACGGTA
The DNA here is from genome assembly GCF_036898095.1 of Palaemon carinicauda. Classification (NCBI taxonomy): domain Eukaryota; kingdom Metazoa; phylum Arthropoda; class Malacostraca; order Decapoda; family Palaemonidae; genus Palaemon; species Palaemon carinicauda. The sequence continues at coordinate 12,848,178 of NC_090746.1, forward strand.
GTGGCTTACATCAACAAGCAGGGAGGTACCTTTTCACAGCAGCTATCCCATCTTGCAGTAGAGATACTGAGATGGACCGAAGTCCACTCGATTCCACTATCAGCTCGCTTCATTCCAGGCAAGAGGAATGTGCTCACCGACAGTCTGAGCAGGGCATCTCAGATAGTGAGTACCGAGTGGTCTTTGGATCATCTAGTAGCCAACAAAGTCCTGATTTTTTGGGGTTCCCCGAATGTGGATCTGTTCGCGACAGCCTTGAATTTCAAGCTCCCGCTGTACTGCTCCCCAGTCCCGGACCCCAAGGCACTCTGGCAAGATGCCTTTCAACAACGGTGGGAAAACATCGACGTCTACGCCTTTCCCCCGTTCTGTCTGATGAGAAGGGTTCTCAACAAGACCAGAATATCGGTCAACCTTTCGATGACCTTGATAGCTCCGCTATGGCATCACGCAGAGTGGTTCCCGGACCTTCTGCAGCTCCTGACAGAACTCCCGAGAGAACTTCCTCCTCGACACGAGCTACTCAAACAACCACATGCCAACATCTTCCACAAACCTGTAGCATCGCTACGACTTCACGCCTGGAGACTATACAGCGTCTCCTCACAGAGAGAGGCTTTTCGCAACAAGTTGCGGAAAGGATGTCTCGACACCTCCGAAAGTCATCCACAGGGGTCTACCAGGCAAAGTAGAGAGTCTTCTGTGGTTGGTGTCGTGGAAGGGGTATCTCTCCACTCGATGCCACTATTCCAGCAATAGCGGAGTTTCTCGTGTATTTGCGGGAAGAAATGCGCCTTTCAGTCTTGGCAGTGAAAGGCTATCGCTCAGCCTTGAGTCTTGCCTTCAGGCTTAAAGAAATGGACATTTCCTCTTCGCTGGAACGTTCTCTACTCATACGAAGTTATGAACTTACCTGCCCCCAGTCGGAAGTGAGACCTCCTCCATGGAACGGGGTTCGAGTCCTCAGGTCTCTTAGAGACCTCCTTTCGAACCATTACGCCAGGCTTCTGATCACCACCTGACTTGGAAGACGGTGTTCCTGCTTGCTCTGGCCTTGGCCAAGCGAGTCAGCGAACTTCATGGTCTCTCGTATGGCATCGCCCATTCAAGGGGATGGGGGGAGGTAACATTCAGATTTGTCCCTGAGTTTGTAGCTAAGACTCAGAATCCAGGAGTGCCGGACCCCCGGTTCGACTCCTTCCGAATTTAGAGTCTCCGTTCTGTAACAGATGACCCAGATCATCTCCTGCTGTGCCCAGTAAGGAGTCTGAGGCTCTATCTTAAGAGATCAGCTGCAATTTGTCCTCGGGTGCAAGCATTGTTCGTGAGCACAGGAAGGACGAAGAGGAGGGTCACTAAGAATACAATCTCAGCTTGGATTCGCAGGGTTATCTACCATTCCCTGAATCCTGACCCTCCTCCGTCACGTCGCCCTAGGGCACATGATGTCAGGGGCATTGCTACGTCCCTGGCATTCAAGAGAAATTACTCTGTGACGCAGGTTCTACAAGCAGGGGTTTGGAAGCGTCAAACGACCTTCACAGCCCACTACCTGCAAGACGTGACCCACAGGAGGCTTGATACGTTCTCTATCGGCCCTGTGGTGGCTGCACAACAGCTGGTTTAAACCTCAGGCTCCTTAATGGACAAGTAGCAGAAGGTTGAGGGCATTGTTACCTGGTTTTAGTCTGCATGAATGAAAAGGTATGCCTGGCCCTTATTCTTTTCTTCATTCTCCCCTCTATTGGGGAAAGCAGCATCCAGGGTTCTCTGCACAGCTGACCTCAAACCACTGCAGGTAAACCATGTTTCCTTGTGTTCCTAGTATTAAGTTAATACTGTCACGTCCCCACACCCTTACGAGGTGGTATTGGGATCGTCCTAACCTAGATTTCCATCTAAAGGACTCCAGGTCAACTTCCTAGGACGAGTCACACTTCACTCCTTCACACACTAGCTTACGTAGGCCGAGGTCCTTGCAGAGCAAGGCACTTGCGAGGTCCAGGGACTCCTTATCTTGAGTTCTAACACTCTCAGATACTGAGTCCCCGGGCAAAAGCCAAAGCCAGTACGGCTGGGACTTACCACCCTACCTAAGGGTTAAGTCACCCTAATTAAATAGCATGGTTTGTATTTCGGTTACGGAACAAATGAGAAATTCGTAGATAATTTGTATTTTTCCTAACCATACAAACCTTAGCTATTTAATCAAACTTGCCTGCCAGCCCTGTCCCCCCGGAAATCCTACCTCTAAGCAAAGTGAGCTACTCACTGGTGTGTGAGGGGAGGAGGGGTAGCTAGCTACCCCTCCCCTACCCCCTTACTAACTAGCGAGGGGGTAGTAAACCCTCGTTAAAAATCTAATGGCTCGTCATTTCAGCTACGCCGAAAGTAATACCCTAATTAAATAGCCAAGGTTTGTATGGCTAGGAAAAATACAAATTATCTACGAATTTGTCATACTTCAGTGGACCGTCACCTCTTCCCTGCCGGCCTCGTGCCGGCAATGTCTATTGTATAACTATATACGATTGCCAGTACATCTATGGTATAGTACATACCCTAGTCAGAAAACTATGGTGTATAGTTGTGCAGTTTATTTTTCTAGCATACTCTGTGCATCCATGCACAGTCCCTTGCCGGGACCTATCTGAATTGGGAAGAATCCTTCTTCCCCTTTCTTTTATGCTGAATGAACTCAGCTCCCCCTCTCACCCTGGAGGAAGTCTAAGCTATGCTTTATCCATTGTGGATATTCCTTCCCCACTCTTAAAGGCTCTTAGGAGCCCCTAGAATTACTTGTGGTGTGGAGTCACGGCAATTGGCTGGGCGGGATGCACAAGTATGTGTCTTTTCTGCTTCATTTCCAGCTTACCTATCCTAAGCTTACACTTGGAAAGGAATCTTATATTGTAAGTTTAAATAACTTTAAAACTAATCTAAGATTACTTTAAGTCAATGTAAAAGACTTCTGTAGACTCATGTGCCCCTTTCTTCTTTTACAGGAGGAGTACATCCGGTGTGAGTGCGCCTTCTGTAGCGTTCGGCGACCGGACTTCTACGGCCACCAGGCGTGCCGAACCCACGCCAGCTGTTCCGTTGCCCAAGGGACCCTACGGTATTGGGACCCGCAGGTTTGCACTGTTTGCAAAGACCTGCTCCATGAGGGGTTCAAGGACCCCCCATCGGCGGAGGCCAGGGACATCGCCCGAGAGCATATACGCAAATGGGTGCGTGGCTTCCAAAAGAACGCCACGGGGCCCTATCTCCCAAACGAGAAGATGAGAGCTTTGCTCTTCCCTAAGGCATCTGCGGATGCTGTTATCCCCAAGTCAGAGATCCCCTGCGTCCAGCTGACGGTCGAACCTGATGTATCGGACGCACTTCAAGACTTCCATCTTGACGAGGTGGAGCGGATGTCGGAAGTGTCGGACACCACTGAAAGGACCCTGATGGCCAAGGGTCGAGAAGAGGAGGAGCATGCGGAGGTTCCTGACTCCGAGGGCGATGTCGCCCGCGCCCCCTCTGTTACTTCCGTTGCCATTTCGGAACCCGTCCCCTCTACTTCTTCCACTCCCACGCCGGTGGTAGTGGACAACCAGGATAGCCTCCAGGCCTTGGTGGCACTCCTGGATGAAAGGTTTCGCAAGAGAGACGAAGACCTTAAGAGGGAGATCCTCCGTCTGTCGAAGCAGACCCCGAGGAAGATCAACGTGAAGGATCTTCCCCCCTGCTCAGTGACCAACCCATGGAGGCATGCAGAACACATGCCAATCGCGAGTGGACGGATCTCCGTTAATGATAAACTAGGCGCCATCCCCCTTGAAGAGGTGGAGTTTTGGCCTAGCTTCGAAGCATACCCGGACTGTTACATCTGTCTCAAGTCCGAGCCAATTTCCAAGGAGGAAACAGACCCTAAGGAGGTCATCGTCTTTGACCACGCAAAGACTCAAGCTCTTCTGGCCGGCTGCCTCAAGAGCAAGGGCTACACCAACTCCAAGGTGCCGGCCCTAAGCAAGAAACACCCGTCCTTTCTTGCTCCTGCCACCATGGTCTTCCCCTTCGCAGAGAAATCCCTGTTGGCAGTGTTAAAGGCGGTGGAGGAAGGGAAACCCTGCCCTACATTGGAAGAATGTAGGCCCCTCTCCCTCGCCCTCCCTCCCGACAACAAGAACTGGAAAGACATCCAGTTAACTTTCTCCGTAGGAAAGTTGGAGGCTGACATCACTGGACGGCAGTTCAACGAAAACCTCCCCAAGCTCTCTGGGTTACCTTCTGCGTCGCGAGCTGGACATGAAGGAGAGGCTGGCTGCCTCCCTTTCTCTTCAGGTCCAAATGGAGACGATGGCCGGGGACACACGGATCCCAGGCTTCTACATGGTCTTGGCTAAGACCCATCTCGCCACCCTGACGAAAGATTTCTACAGCTTCATCAGGGCCCGGAGAGCTTGTAGAGAATTCGTGTTTGCGGATGCCACCGTCAAACACGAACCCCGGAAACTGATTTCCTCCAACATTTGGGGGAAAGACCTCTTCCCTAACGACCTCGTGAAATAGATCGTTGACAGAGCTGCCACGGAGAACCGGAACCTTCACAAGTGGGGCATGTCGAAGAAGAGGAAATCTTCTCTGGACGAGGGCCCCTAACCTAAGAAGAAGGCCAACAAGCCCAAACCCCAGCAGCGTCAGGCTAAGCGCCAGTTTCTGGCACCCGCTGCTCCCCAGTTGGTGGCTCAGCCCCAACAGACCTTTCAGCTGGTCCCCCAGCCGGTGGTGGCTCAGTCACCAGTCTTCACGCCAGCCTATGAGAGACAGTCTACTACCTTTCGTCGCAAAGGTAGAGACTCATCCCGACGTCCATCCAGAGGCAGAGGAGGAAGGGGAGCAGGCGGCCGAGGTGGTAAACCCTCGGGAACTCAGAAGCAATGAAATGCTTCCGGTGGGAGGAAGACTCCGCCTCTTCCAGGATCGTTGGACCTTCGATCCTTCGGCTCACAGCATCATCAAGAACGGACTCGGGTGGAGCTGGGTAACACCACCTCCATCCTTCCACCAATACTTCCAACACTCCACCCCAGTCCTGGAAGAATACTTCTAAGAACTCTTGAACAAGAAGGTGATCGTGAGGGTAAAGTCCACCAGGTTTCAAGGAAGACTATTCTGTGTTCCCAAGAAGGACTCCGACAAACTCAGTCATTCTGGACTTGTCCCCTCTCAACAGGTTCATAGAGAACAACGAATTCAAAATGCTGACTCTTCAGCACATAAGAGCCCTGCTGCCTCCAAAGGCTTACACAGTCTCAATAGAATTAGCTGACGCCTACTGGCACATTCCAATGAATTGCCAGGCCTCCTCCTACCTAGGATTCAGGCTTCAAAGAAGGCAGTACGCCTTCAGAGCCATGCCCTTCGGACTCAACATAGCAACCAAGGATCTTCACGAAGCTTGCAGAAACGATCGTCCAACAGCTACGCTCACAAGGCGTCCAGGTGATGGCTTAGCTGGACGATTAGTTGGTTTGGGCGGCAGTCTCAGAAGAATGCTTGCAAGCTTCCAGAAAGTTGACCCAATTCCTGGAACATCTGGGTTTCAAGATCAACACCGAAAAGTCTCGACTTTCTCCAGCTCAGAAGTTCCAATGGCTAGGAATCCATTGGAACCTTCAGTCACACCGTCTTTCCATCCCTCTGAAGAAAAGGAAGGAAATAGCAGGATCTGTCAAGAGACTCCTAAAATCCAAACGGATTTCAAGACGAGAACAAGAACGGGTGCTCGGCTCCCTCCAGTTCGCTTCAGTGATAGACCCAGTGCTAAGAGCACAGCTAAAGGATGCATCAGGTGTCTGGAGAAGATATGCATCCATTGCTCGAAGAGATCTCAAGAAACCTCTACCAACCAGGCTTCGTTCCCTCTTAAAGTCATGGTCGGAGGCAAAGAACCTGAAAAGATCAGTACCTCTTCAACTACCGCCTCCGTCGGTCGTTATCCACACGGATGCATCGCTAGAAGGGTGGGAGGGGGGTCACTCCCATCAACGGCAAGTTCAAGGAACATGGTCTCCCCTATTCAAGACGTTTCACCTCAACATCTTGGAGGCCATGGCGGTCCTTCTTACTCTGAAGAGGCTGTCTCCACGTCCCTCAGTCCACATCCGTCTGACTGTACAGCGATGTTGTCGTCAGATGTCTCAACCGTCAGGGCTCAAGATCGCCCCAACTCAACCAAGTGTTGCTAACCATCTTTCGCTTGGCAGACAAGAAAAGATGGCACCTCTCAGCAGTTCACCTACAAGGATTCCGTAACGTGACAGCGGATGCTCTATCCAGGACAACCCTGATAGTCGGAATGGTCCCTAGACGCAGACTCATTCTCCTTCATCTCCCCAACAAGTCCCGGAACTGCAGATCGACCTCTTCGCAACGAGCGACAACAAACAACTTCCTCGTTACGTGGCCCCTTACGAGAACCCCCGAGCGGAAGCGGTGGACGTCATGTCCCTGGATTGTAACAGATGGTCCAAGATTTACCTGTTCCCTCCACCCAACCTTCTGCTGAAAGTCCTCACCAAGCTGAGAACCTTCCAAGGAACAGCAGCCCTAGTGGCACCCAAGTGGCCCCAGAGCAACTGGTTCCCATTAATCCTGGAGTTACAACCCCAGCTAATTCCCCTGCTGGACCCAGTTCTTTCCCAGCAAGTTCAGACGCCGACTGTCTTCGCTTCATCAAGGAAAACCCGAGACCTACATCTCATGATTTTCTCTCCCTAGCCGTCAATAAGAGGTTTGGGATCTCGAAGAAAAGCTTGGATTTCTTAGAGGAATACAAAACAAAATCTACCAGAAGGCAATATGAGTCATCCTGGAAGAAGTGGGTGTCCTTTGTCAAGGCTAAAAATCCTACAGAAATATCTATAGACTTTTGTCTGTCCCTCTTTATTCACCTTCATGGACAGGGCTTGGCAGCCAACACGATTAACACCTGCAAATCGGCCTTGACAAGACCATTTCTTTATGCCTTCCAGGTAGACCTGTCTGATGACATCTTTAACAAGCTGCCAAAGGCATGTCCTAGACTCAGACCCGCATCCCTACCGAGACCCATCTCCTGGTCTCTTGACAAGGTGCTCCATTTTGCCTCGAAGTTTGGACAATGAGTCTTGCCCTCTGAAAGATTTGACTCCAAAAGTGATTTTCCTATTCGCTCTCGCCTCGGGAGCCCGAGTCGGTGAAATTGTGCCATTATCAAGAAAAGAGGGCCAGATACAGTTCGCTGAAACAGGCGAGCTTACCCTCTTTCCTGACCCAACGTTTCTCGCCAAGAACGAGCTACCCACCAAAAGGTGGGGCCCCTGGAGAACATGGTATACACTTATCTGTAGTGACATGTAACGGAAATCTCACAGGTCTCTATGGTCATCAGACCAAAGGAATATTGTTTAGAAGTCGAAGGCACTACAAAAGGGAAAAATCCACGATACATTAATTCTCTGGTACACTTCATTCATGTCATCCTGATGGACCCGCTCTTTTCTCTTATTTCCAGGCCTTGACAGGCCCCTCCCTCCCTATCTTATTGTATCATGGAGGCTGGCCTAAACGACTGAAGGAATGAGGAAGGCTCGCAACGGTGACATCAACCAAGATGGCGGCCAAACATGGCGGCGGTCATGACGTCACAGAGTACCGTAACAATAACGGAGGAGGAGAACTCTGTAACGGCTCCTCCCATAACTTGCCACTCTTCCCCCTCAAGGCGTTAACGCTATGTGGGGTGCAGATAGCTATGTGGCGTGTCGAGCATACGTCCCGTTATTATACGATATCCTAAAGGGAAACCTTATGGGTACTCGCGCCAGAAGTTAGAATTCTGTGAAACCTTTAGTTTAATTCTCTGGGAATATCTACTGTAGTCATATATACCCTCACAAAGCAACTGAAGGAACATGGCTATCTCGCCCGAAAACAGATTTCCGTTTATTACTAATGGTTAAAAGCTAATGATGTTTGTTCTGAATATCAACAACCTTTTACTTGTGGCTACTAGTTTCTTAGTAGCTTGGTTATCAGCTGCTACAGTTTAACGTTGGGTAGCTAATTGTTACTGGTAACTAATAAGCTTTAGTTTATTATTACTGACAGCTGCTACAAGTTATGTAATTACTAATAGTAGCTGTTAGTTGCTATTATTATTTAGTGGTAGGTGCTAATATCATTATTATTATTATTATTATTATTATTATTATTATTATTATTATTATTATTAATTGCTAAGCTACAACCAAGTTGGAAAAGCAGGATGCTATAAGCCCATGGGCCCCAACAGGGAAAATAGCCCAGTGAGGAAAGGAAACCAGGAAAAATAAAATGTTACCACTGAACAAATATAATGCAGTAGTTAACCCCTTATGTGAAGAAGAATTGTTAGGTAATATCAGTGGTGTCAGTTGTATGGGGACAGGAGAATCTGTAAAGAATAGGCCAGACTATTTGGTGTATGTGTAGCAAAGGGAAAGTGAACCATAACCAGAGAGAAGGATCCAATCTAGTACTGTTCTGTCTGGCCAGTCAAACGACTCCAAAACTCTCTAGTTACAGGTGCCAAGGACTATTTACTGGAATAGTATTTTAAGTGTTCACCTCTATTCAGTCCATTCAAATCGTCAGTATGTACTGTACCTGCAGCTGTATTTTATGTGATCTAATCTCATTTTTAGCCAGTTGATATATATTTTCAAGTTACAGTAATTCCTCTCGTTCAAAGAGTTGATTTGTTCGTACATATGATTCAAACCTTCGACCTTTAACTGCAGTGTGATTTCAGCACAAACACAATGAGGCAGCGCTACCTTCACTTTGACTTTGGCTGCTGAAGAGTACTGATATGTTTCTTGGCATTCGCATCTTGTCTTTTTTACTCTGGCGTATTCTTTGTGGGAGTAATTGGCTTTTGTTATGGTTCCTGTTAACCGTAGTTGTGTAACAGTTTCCTTCCTTACCTGCTGTTATTCAACGTCCTTGTTTCTTTAAGGCAGCACGTCTGTTGCTGTCCTATCCTTCGTGTTTGCGGCTGATCACGACCACAACAATAGCCTTGGCAAGATTTTTCTTGCACGTCATTGATGGTATGTTGGGTCAGAAGAGCTCTGCCAGTGTTTTAGAGGTGGTGTGCTGCCCCCCTCCTTCCCTCACCCCTCAGTGTCCCCTGATCTAAGAAGGCGCTAAGGACGTCACCGAGTAAAAGACATCAACACTTCATCCAAGAAGTCCTATTATATCTCTCCATGTGGGAGACTGTGTTCCATGAACCTCCCTTCTTGTGTGAGGGCCGATAAGTTGTTCCTCTTGCGGGAAGAAACGTTGACACATGGAACCCTAGAGTGTGTCTGGTGGAGGTGTTTTCACACAGTTTACCTCTTCACTGTCTTGTGCAGGGAGGAATATGAGTTGTCCTACTGTGGGAAGAAACGTAAGGTATCTCGACTCACACAGATTGACCATACGCACTGGCCCTTCTCTCTCTCTCTCTCTCTCTCTCTCTCTCTCTCTCTCTCTCTCTCTCTCTCTCTCTCTCTCTCTCTCTCTGTGTGTGTGCGCGCGCACGCTTCAGACACCCTTCTCCAAATGCACAAACTTCCAGGTGACTCCAAGCTGTCCTTTCAAGTTCTCTGAAGATGGTTGACTTCTTGGATCACGCTCACAAGATGCAGCAAACTCTGGAATATCTCGAAGTGCACTAACGCCTACACGCACAAAGATTATCCACAAACACGATCATCTCCACCCAACAGGCACGATTGAGTCCACTCGCTAAGTGTTCGTGTTTTACGTTCTAGATTACTTCCAGTGTCTAGACAGCCAAGTGATAAGAATACATCTGACCAATCCCTCCCTGGGTTTGCACTGGAAAAGTGTTATTTACAGGTAAAGATTCTTCCCATGTGAACGAGCTTAGTAGATTCTCATACTGAAAATGCTTTTTGTTCCGTAACCGAAATACAAACCACGCTATTTACATTGGGGGTTTACCTTTTAGCGCAGCTGAAATGGCGAGCCATTAGAATTTAACGAGGGTGTATTACCCCCGCGCTAGTTAGCGGGGGGGTAGGGGAGTGGTAGCTAGCTACCCCTCCCCCCCTCACACACAGATGAATGCTCACTTTCACTTTTGGCTCGGACTGTGACAGACGTCTCTGTCTTGGTCTTCTCTTGGCAGCCATTGTTTGTTTTGTCTTTACTTAAGCGCTTACTTTTCTTTTACTCAGTATATATGTAAACATGTTTTCATGTTTGTATATATATTTGAGTATAGAAATCAGTAAGTGTCCTTTTCAGAGTTGTGTGTGTAGTGCACGATATCTACGTGAAGTCCTCGGCAGTTAGGCCACCACGGCGTAATTTTATGGGTGGCGATCGAGTTTGACTTCGGTCTTTCTCTCTCTCTCTCTCTCTTGAGGTCGTTCACCCTTTTACGTGTTACTACGCCCTTGTAGCTTCCTTTCCGTGTGGGGGGGTTGCTACGCCGTACGTTTGTCTCATTTAGTTTATGAATCTAATTGTAGTTGTTAATTTTTCAGCTTGTAGAACGATTCCTTTCGGAGTTTTCGTTCTTTCTTTAGTGTTCATTCATTTTTAAATTACATAATTACATAGTTTCATAATTATAATTGTTATAATTCTGTTTTGGTTACAGCTCTCCTTCCGTGAGTGTAAGTGGTTGTGAGGGCACGTGCCTGTTGTGTAATTCTTGTTTCCTTTCCCTCGGGATTCCTCTTCGGAGCCTTCCCGGGGAATGAATGTGTACTAATGATTTTTGTTTTATTTTTTTACAGTTACCGATCTAGTTCGTTTCTGTAATATGGCAACGGTGTGAGCTGTCTTGTTGAGGCCTGGGGATTCGGCTGTTGGTGCCTCCCCCCCTTGTATTTTCGTCAGGGGCGTGTCTCCTTCTACTGGAAGTACTCCCGTGATGACGAACAGCTCTCCAGTTCATTTTAGAACTCTCAGGAGGCTTGCCTCCTTGAGCGGGTAACTTTCCTTCCGAGGGAAGTTTTTCCTGTCCAGGCTTGAGTTTTTTCCCTTTTGGGGGGTTCTTCTCTTGCCTTTTTTTTTTTTCGTGCGACGATGCTCTTGGTGCTGAGCGGTCACACCTGCAGTTTCGCTCAAGGGGCTGGGCAACTGCAGGAGCCCCTCTTCGAAGGATTGCTCCTTTTAGCTCACTGGCTGACCAGTCTCTTCTACGAAGTGTTTCTCTTTCGTTCGCGAGAGAGTACACTCATAGAGACTCCTCTTCGGAGGATTCTTCTGCTGCTGTTGCTGTTGGCCTCCTTCGCCGTAAGGCCCACCGTCCGCCTCGTCGTAAGGGCCTCTCATCTCCCTATAAGGGTGCTAAGAGGCGCCTTTTTGAATCTCCGTTTGCAGCCTACAACTCCTTCTTCTTGATCTTCCGCCTTGGTGCAGATGGACAGCAGTCTGATCTCGTCTTCCGACGGGCAACGGTCTTCCCGACGGACAACGGTCTTCCAACGGACATCAGTCTCCCGGCGGACAGGCAACGGTCTTCCGATGGACATCTGTCTCCCGACGGACAACGTTCCCTTCGGGGCAAAGGGTTGCCTCCCACGGGGGTTTTTCCCTTGCGTGTCAGGGTTCCCCTGCGCGCCCTTCTGCTGTGTTCTCTCCTGCTCAGTGTTAGCGCACAGGCGCTCTCCTGCTCATCAGCGCTTCCTGATCGCTAGCGCTCTCCTGTTCGCCAGCGCTCTCCTGTTCGTCAGCGCTCTCATGATGATCATCCCTGCTGTTCCTGTAGGTTCCTGTTACGCGCCCTGTGCGCCCACGTTCGCCCTCGCGATCTAGAACTTCGGTTCAGGTCTGGGTCAAGGACTCTTCTTCTATGCGCAGGCTTCCACGCTTTGCCTTCTGCTCGTCAGCGATCATCAGCTCGCCAGCGATCATCAGCTCACCAGCAATCACCTGCTCGCCAGCGTTCGCCAGCGCGCACAGGCGATTTTAGTATCTCCTATTCAACAGCGTTATACACGTCAGCGATCACCTGTCTCTCGGCGATATCCGGATCGCCCGCGTGTGTTACAGCCGGCGCGCCAACGTTCTGCAACGCTTCTGAAGGAACATGGTTCACTAGCTACTAGCTCGCCATCGCGCGATCGCCCACCTGCGCATGCTGCTCGCCATCGCGCGATCGCCCACCTGCACATGCTGCTTGTCATCGCTCGCCATCGCGCGATCGCTCACCTGCGCATGCTGCTCGCCATCGCGCTATCGCTCACCTGCGCATGCTGCTCGCCATCGCTCGCCAACGCGTCAACATGCCACAACGCGCCATCGCCAACCTGCGCGTCAGCGCTCACCAGCTCACCACCGATCGCCTGTTGATCCACATCGCCTGCACGCCCGCGTGACCGCTCGCCTGCGCACCCGTGCGACCGCTCGCCTGCGCACCCGTGCGACCGCTCGCCTGCGCGCCCGTGCGACCGCTCGCCTGCGCGCCCGTGCGACCGTTCGCCTGCGCGACCGCTCGCCCGCGCGACCGCTCGCCTGCGCGACCGCTCGCCCGCGCGACCGCTCGCCTGCGCGCCCACGCGATCATTCGTCTGCGCGCCCACACGCCCACGTGCCTGCACGTCTACGCTCATGCGCGTCCGCGCACATGCTCTCCAATGTTTGCGCGGGCCGACGGTGTCCCGCCGCGCGGGCCGACGGTGTCCCGCCGCGCGGGCCGACGGTGTCCCGCCGCGCGGGCCGACGGTGTCCCGCCGCGCGGGCCGACGGTGTCCCGCCGCGCGGGCCGACGGTGTCCCGCCGCGCGGGCCGACGGTGTCCCGCCGCGCGGGCCGACGGTGTCCCGCCGCGCGGGCCGACGGTGTCCCGCCGCGCGGGCCGACGGTGTCCCGCCGCGCGGGCCGACGGTGTCCCGCCGCGCGGGCCGACGGTGTCCCGCCGCGCGGGCCGACGGTGTCCCGCCGCGCGGGCCGACGGTGTCCCGCCGCGCGGGCCGACGGTGTCCCGCCGCGCGGGCCGACGGTGTCCCGCCGCGCGGGCCGACGGTGTCCCGCCGCGCGGGCCGACGGTGTCCCGCCGCGCGGGCCGACGGTGTCCCGCCGCGCGGGCCGACGGTGTCCCGCCGCGCGGGCCGACGGTGTCCCGCCGCGCGGGCCGACGGTGTCCCGCCGCGCGGGCCGACGGTGTCCCGCCGCGCGGGCCGACGGTGTCCCGCCGCGCGGGCCGACGGTGTCCCGCCGCGCGGGCCGACGGTGTCCCGCCGCGCGGGCCGACGGTGTCCCGCCGCGCGGGCCGACGGTGTCCCGCCGCGCGGGCCGACGGTGTCCCGCCGCGCGGGCCGACGGTGTCCCGCCGCGCGGGCCGACGGTGTCCCGCCGCGCGGGCCGACGGTGTCCCGCCGCGCGGGCCGACGGTGTCCCGCCGCGCGGGCCGACGGTGTCCCGCCGCGCGGGCCGACGGTGTCCCGCCGCGCGGGCCGACGGTGTCCCGCCGCGCGGGCCGACGGTGTCCCGCCGCGCGGGCCGACGGTGTCCCGCCGCGCGGGCCGACGGTGTCCCGCCGCGCGGGCCGACGGTGTCCCGCCGCGCGGGCCGACGGTGTCCCGCCGCGCGGGCCGACGGTGTCCCGCCGCGCGGGCCGACGGTGTCCCGCCGCGCGGGCCGACGGTGTCCCGCCGCGCGGGCCGACGGTGTCCCGCCGCGCGGGCCGACGGTGTCCCGCCGCGCGGGCCGACGGTGTCCCGCCGCGCGGGCCGACGGTGTCCCGCCGCGCGGGCCGACGGTGTCCCGCCGCGCGGGCCGACGGTGTCCCGCCGCGCGGGCCGACGGTGTCCCGCCGCGCGGGCCGACGGTGTCCCGCCGCGCGGGCCGACGGTGTCCCGCCGCGCGGGCCGACGGTGTCCCGCCGCGCGGGCCGACGGTGTCCCGCCGCGCGGGCCGACGGTGTCCCGCCGCGCGGGCCGACGGTGTCCCGCCGCGCGGGCCGACGGTGTCCCGCCGCGCGGGCCGACGGTGTCCCGCCGCGCGGGCCGACGGTGTCCCGCCGCGCGGGCCGACGGTGTCCCGCCGCGCGGGCCGACGGTGTCCCGCCGCGCGGGCCGACGGTGTCCCGCCGCGCGGGCCGACGGTGTCCCGCCGCGCGGGCCGACGGTGTCCCGCCGCGCGGGCCGACGGTGTCCCGCCGCGCGGGCCGACGGTGTCCCGCCGCGCGGGCCGACGGTGTCCCGCCGCGCGGGCCGACGGTGTCCCGCCGCGCGGGCCGACGGTGTCCCGCCGCGCGGGCCGACGGTGTCCCGCCGCGCGGGCCGACGGTGTCCCGCCGCGCGGGCCGACGGTGTCCCGCCGCGCGGGCCGACGGTGTCCCGCCGCGCGGGCCGACGGTGTCCCGCCGCGCGGGCCGACGGTGTCCCGCCGCGCGGGCCGACGGTGTCCCGCCGCGCGGGCCGACGGTGTCCCGCCGCGCGGGCCGACGGTGTCCCGCCGCGCGGGCCGACGGTGTCCCGCCGCGCGGGCCGACGGTGTCCCGCCGCGCGGGCCGACGGTGTCCCGCCGCGCGGGCCGACGGTGTCCCGCCGCGCGGGCCGACGGTGTCCCGCCGCGCGGGCCGACGGTGTCCCGCCGCGCGGGCCGACGGTGTCCCGCCGCGCGGGCCGACGGTGTCCCGCCGCGCGGGCCGACGGTGTCCCGCCGCGCGGGCCGACGGTGTCCCGCCGCGCGGGCCGACGGTGTCCCGCCGCGCGGGCCGACGGTGTCCCGCCGCGCGGGCCGACGGTGTCCCGCCGCGCGGGCCGACGGTGTCCCGCCGCGCGGGCCGACGGTGTCCCGCCGCGCGGGCCGACGGTGTCCCGCCGCGCGGGCCGACGGTGTCCCGCCGCGCGGGCCGACGGTGTCCCGCCGCGCGGGCCGACGGTGTCCCGCCGCGCGGGCCGACGGTGTCCCGCCGCGCGGGCCGACGGTGTCCCGCCGCGCGGGCCGACGGTGTCCCGCCGCGCGGGCCGACGGTGTCCCGCCGCGCGGGCCGACGGTGTCCCGCCGCGCGGGCCGACGGTGTCCCGCCGCGCGGGCCGACGGTGTCCCGCCGCGCGGGCCGACGGTGTCCCGCCGCGCGGGCCGACGGTGTCCCGCCGCGCGGGCCGACGGTGTCCCGCCGCGCGGGCCGACGGTGTCCCGCCGCGCGGGCCGACGGTGTCCCGCCGCGCGGGCCGACGGTGTCCCGCCGCGCGGGCCGACGGTGTCCCGCCGCGCGGGCCGACGGTGTCCCGCCGCGCGGGCCGACGGTGTCCCGCCGCGCGGGCCGACGGTGTCCCGCCGCGCGGGCCGACGGTGTCCCGCCGCGCGGGCCGACGGTGTCCCGCCGCGCGGGCCGACGGTGTCCCGCCGCGCGGGCCGACGGTGTCCCGCCGCGCGGGCCGACGGTGTCCCGCCGCGCGGGCCGACGGTGTCCCGCCGCGCGGGCCGACGGTGTCCCGCCGCGCGGGCCGACGGTGTCCCGCCGCGCGGGCCGACGGTGTCCCGCCGCGCGGGCCGACGGTGTCCCGCCGCGCGGGCCGACGGTGTCCCGCCGCGCGGGCCGACGGTGTCCCGCCGCGCGGGCCGACGGTGTCCCGCCGCGCGGGCCGACGGTGTCCCGCCGCGCGGGCCGACGGTGTCCCGCCGCGCGGGCCGACGGTGTCCCGCCGCGCGGGCCGACGGTGTCCCGCCGCGCGGGCCGACGGTGTCCCGCCGCGCGGGCCGACGGTGTCCCGCCGCGCGGGCCGACGGTGTCCCGCCGCGCGGGCCGACGGTGTCCCGCCGCGCGGGCCGACGGTGTTCCCTAAGCTTGTTATTTAACTCATAAGTAATATTCCAACAATGTTGGCTGTCTCTGACCCTCCACCAAGGGTGTCCATCAGCTATGTATATATATCCACCCGGTAAGTCAGATGATTAAAAATGATATTTTCATTATAAAATCAATTTTTGAACATACCCGGTGGATATATATGATTTCACTCCCTCCCTCCTCCCCTCTAGAGACCTATGGGCATGGAAAATCTGAAGATGCAGGGAGTGGTTCTAAGTACCGTAGCGTGATGTCGCACTGGTGGTACACCTGGCTACTCCGTCTGCGATTGCCGCGAGTTTTGAATTTCTGCCGGGACGTCAGAGACTAAAGCTATATATATATCCACTGGGTAAGTATGTTCAAAAATTTATTTTATAATGAAAATATAATTTTTCCCAAGAATACTTTTTTGTTAAGGGATTCATATGTTTGCCAAACTTGCTTAGTGCTATGAGATCGGACACTTCTCAATGTTCTTCAGTGATTTTCAGGTCACATAACTTATGGCAACTGCATTGTCCCTGCACTTCCATCACACAATAGGATGGAAGAATATCCTTGGAGCGTTACCACTTGTAGAGGCTACGTGATCTCTCCTTCACAAGTGCTGAGGTTTCCTTGAGCCCTGTCCTATGCTTTTTGTTTTCAATGGAATGTTCCGATTGTTCCTCCTGGGTAAGAAATTCAAGTATGGTTTTGTTTTGTTAGCAAGGTACAAGGATATGCACTAAGAATGTACCCCACACCTAGTAGTCTGACTGACACATGGTACGGGAGTTCGAGCACCCTCTACGTATACTTGGTTCTCAAAAGTATGCACTTGTGGTAAAAATAAACTGCTATCTCTCTCTCTCTCTCTCTCTCTCTCTCTCTCTCTCTCTCTCTCTCTCTCTCTCTCTCTCTCTCTCTCTCTCTCTCTCTCTCAAAATTATCTTGCCTAGACTTTTTCTTTTCAAAAATTATTTTTGCTAGAAAAGGATCTGTGATGTAGATCAGTGGTTTTACTAACATATTGTTAAATATTGTAGAGTTATCTTTATGGAGTGCAGTACCTAAATACATTGTATTGCAGGGTATATTTACAATTCAATATATTGTAGATTGCATTTCATGTTTTATTAGTTTTAATTTATGCATTTGAAGTTTTTAAATATCTCTATTATTCACCAGGGAAGTACTAATTGCAAAGGAGCTCAGTTAATGTATGTGATCTTCCTGGTACCAAGTGCCTCACCACTGGTGTCTCACAAGACTCCATAAACCTTCAGCCTGGCTTGCCAGGTAAGCTTGCTATATGTCTTCTAGAAAATGTCTTATTTTGTATGAAATAAACAATTCAGTACTGTACTTCACATTAAATTTATATCATCAATTTTATATCATCAATTTTATTAGAATGCAAGATGTGTGTATTATTCAGTGAAAATCGAAGCACGAATAATGGTACTTTTTTTGTTTTTAAGGTCACTCAGTGAATGGCAGAGACAAGGGTCTTAAAAAATGTCCTAGAGAAAGACCATCTACTGTGTATATATATATAAATATATATATAGATAGATAGATAGATAGATATAACGGATTTTGAGCGAAGCGAAAAAAGGGATTTTGACGAAGGAAAAATCTATTTCTGGGGAGAGACCTGTGGCGCCCGGTGAAAAGTCCTTCTTGTATATCTTTTCTGATAAAACCTTCCAATTATACCAGAGAAAGATAAAAGCATGGAATGCTGAGGTTACAACCCTCGCGCGAGCACCTTTTGGGTGTCGTGTATAAAGCAAAGGCGCGTGAAATCCGCTATTCACAGGTTGTCTTCCATTTAGTTAATTCCTTCGTCAAAGGGATGGGCCGATACAGAGGCCCTAGACACACCCCCATCGCCGCACCACCCACGCCACGACGCGAGCGCCATCTGAACAACATCCTTCTGTATTGGCCATGATGGCTTGGAAAGGAAAGGGTGGGATCGTGTAAAATAAGGGGAAGGGTTTCACCGGGCGCCACAGGTCTCTCCCCAGAAATAGATTTTTCCTTCGTCAAAATCCCTTTTCTGGGTCGAACCTGTGGCGCCCGGTGAAAATGTACCAGAGAATGCCTTCCAAGCCCAACAATAACTACTAATTTAATAAGGGGAGAGAAACAACACCATGTAAAGAAAATCATATATAATTAAGGTAAGTAGGCATAAAATATAAACTAGCCACAGGGCATAGTGAGAGTAAGGATAAACAAACATGATAACAAGGAAACCTCTGAGTATCAGAGGAAAACATGCAACAAAACTGACATGGCTAAGAATATCCCAACCTTATAACAACGGAAAACAATAATAGTTACAATCATATTAACCTAATATGTAATACACTAGGGCTAACGAACCACCAAGGAAGCGGCGTCGTGGTGCGAGTGGCGGGTAAGAGGGAGAAGAGAAGAGATGGATGAAAGGAAGAACAAAAGATCAATGGGGAGAGATAAGGCTCCCAGCTGCAACCGTTGGGTATTTAAGAGCCTGTAAGTTCTTTAGATAGTGGCGTTTGAAGACCATAGGAGATTTCCAACCCGTGTACTTCTTAAGGTTATCAAAGTCCATATTCTGGGAATAGTTGATGGAGGTAGCTATCGATCGGATATCATGAGCATGGGGAAATGATCCCGGATTGGCTTGTTTAATGAAGTATAGGATCTGTTGCCTAATGCCACGTATGGAAATGGTACCTCCTTGTTCTCTGATAAACAAGGGGCCAGACGATCGGGTAGCAGTCCTGGCTAAAAAGGCCCTGAGAGTGGTGACCGGACATAGAGAAGTATCTTGGAGAAGAGGAATAATCTTCCAAGGGGACCACCTATTTTGGGGGTCCTCGTTCTTAGCTAGGAACGCCCTGTCTGGTGAAAGAAGTACCTCACCTGAAGGGAGGAAATCCATGTTCTCTGAGTTTCGTGAGAGAGCTGCTAGTTCTGAGATTCTGGAACCCGAGGCCAAAGTTGTTAGAAATAAAGTCTTCCTAAGAAGAGTGATATAAGAGCAGGATTCGTTGTCCGTGTCGGAGGCCAGTTTGAGGACATCATTTAGAGACCAAGAGACCTTTTGAGGACGAACCGAAGGTCGAAGCCTAGCACATGCTTTTGGAATAGATGAGAAATAAGACTCCGCCAGGTTAATGTTAAACCCAACCAGGAAGACTTTCCTCAGAGCTGACTTAATGGTGGTTATAGTGCTAGCTGCTAGGCCTTTGTCAAAAATGGACCTAAAGAAGGAGATGGCTAAATTAGGAGTCATAACCGAATGGTCTGAAGTCCTTAAGAAATCCGCTAGTTTCTTAACCGCCGAATCATATTGGCGAATCGTTGAGTCCCTTTTGTCTGATTCTATAAAGAGGACATTATCTGGGTCGATGTTTGCGTCCCTACGTGCCGCAAACTTCATGAAATCCACAAAGTTAGGGTTTTGGCTATCCTTGAGGAATCTGACACAGTCCGAGTTTGGACCACCTGGGTCAGTTTGGGGAATGGGATCCGGAAGGGATGGAGTTTCAACTCGAGGAGGAGAGGAAACCAACTGCTCTTTGGCCAGTGAGGTGCCACTAAAGCTACTGCCCCGTTGAAGGAGCGGAGTTTGTGCAAGACTTTCAGTAGAAGATTCACTGGAGGGAATAAGAAGATCTTCTGCCAATGGTTCCAATCCAGGGTTAATGCGTCCATGGCATAAGCCTGAGGGTCCAGGTTCGGTGTCACATAACATGGGAGTTTGTGATTGAGTCGGGTCGCGAATAGATCTACCTGGAGACCTGGAACCAGTCTGAGTATCCACCGGAAGGAGTGCATGTCCAGGGACCACTCCGATTCCAGTGGGCTCGTCCTGGATAATGCGTCTGCTATCACATTCTGGACTCCTGCTAGGTGAGTTGCTGACTGGAACCAGTCTTTGTCGGCTGCCAAGGTGAAGATAGTGACCAGGATCTGATTCAGGTTGGGTGATTTGGACCCCCCCCTGTTGAGGCAGTGGACTACGGCCGTGCTGTCTGAGACTACTCTGATGTGGGTCGACCTCGGAGGGGAGATTCTCTTCAGGGTCAAGAACACCGCCATGGCTTCGAGAACATTGATATGGAACTGTCTCATGGCGGGTGACCAAGAGCCCTGAAACATCTGATGTTGGGAGTAACCCCCCCAACCACTCAGAGACGCATCGGTATGAATTGTCACTTGTGGAGAGGGGAACTGTAGAGGAACCGACTTGGAGAGGTTCCTCCGATCGGACCATGGTTGTAGTCTCATTTTCAAGACAGAGGGGATCTTCGAGGTCTTGTCTCTTAAAGGTATTGTCGCCCTCTTTCTCCAAACTCGATTGATGTCTTTGAGTTTGGCTTTTAATAGGAGATCGGTCAGTGAGGCAAACTGGAGTAGGCCGAGGACTCGTTCTAAAGCTCTTCTGGACACCTGTTTGTGTTTGAGAAAGTTCCTGACCTTGGAAGCTATCTCCCTCACCTTCTTGGGAGGAAGGGAGAGCTTGTGCTTTGAGAGGTCCCAACGGATGCCTAACCATTCGAAGAGGCTTGATGGTTGTAGGCGGGACTTCCGGAGGTTGACTTGGAAGCCCAGTTTGGCGAGAAAATGGAGTACCTTCGACGTAGCTCTGTTGCATTCCTGGTGCGACTGGGCCCAAATGAGCCAATCGTCCAGATAGGCGACGATTTGTATCCCTTGGTGTCTGAGTTGCTCGAGCACCGTCTCCCCCAGTTTCGTGAATATCCTGGGGGCAATGCTGAGACCGAAGGGCATGACTTTGAATGCGAAGGCTCTCTTGCCGAGACGGAAGCCTAGGTAAGGAGAGAAGTTTCGAGCTACTGGGACATGATAATAGGCGTCGGTAAGATCGATAGAGGTGGTGACGGCCCCACGGGGAAGTAAGGTCCGTACCTGAGAGATAGTCAGCATACGGAACTTGTCGCAAAGGATGTAAGAGTTGAGCTTCGACAAGTCCAGAACTACCCTCAACGCCGACGAGTCTTTCTTCGGGACTGTAAACAGGCGGCCTTGGAATTTCAGGGATCGAACCCGCTTGATTGCTCTCTTCTTGAGTAACTCCGCAGTGTACTCTTCCAGGATGGGAGTGGGTCTCTGGAAGAAGGTCACCGGTGGAGGAGGGGATCCCTGTGACCATTTCCAACCCAAGCCCCTTGATATTATGCTGTGAGCCCATGGACTGAAGGTCCAATGATCCCAGAAGTGATAAAGTCTCCCTCCTACCGGCATCACATCATTGGGAGGGAGTGAACTTAGGGCCCCTCCCTCCACGGGAACCCCTTGCTCTAGGCCCGCCGCGTTGGCGGAACTGTCCTCTACCTCTGGAACTCCCTCTTTGGTATCCACGAAAGGAACCGGAGGATTCGTAGGCAGGGTTGTATGCAGGTGAGGGCATCCAAGAGGGGTTGGGCTGTGTACCAGAGGGAGCAGCGAGGTAGACTACCTGCTGAGGAGGCGCCTGTTGTCGAGAAGTCGAGGCCGCGGAAGGCTGTGGGGACGAGGTAGCCCGGGCCGCCTTGTAAGGACTAAACCTCTGCTTCTTCTTGAAGAACGTGTGTCTCTGGGGTTCGAACCTCTTTTTGGCTGAGAGACCCCACCTTACCTGCAAATTCTGGTTTGCCCTCGCTGCGTCCTGAAGAACCTTATCCACCTCGGTCTGAGGGAAGAGGGTCTTACCCCAGCAGGAGGAAGCTATCAGTCTGTTCGGCTCATGCCTGATGGTGGCCTCCGACAGAACGAACTTCCTGCAACTAACCCGCGCTGACCAGAAGTCATGGAGATCTATTTGGTAGGATAGCAGCTGGTTCTTTGTGGCGACTCTGAACAGCGTTTCCTCTGGGTAAAGAGATGCTAGGGACTCCATGGAGGTGATGGATTGGAGGGACCTAGCAAGTCTAGTACGGGTCTCGAACTCAGTTTTGAGAAGACTCTCTATTAATCTGGGAAGCTTCTCAGAGAAAAGAGTAGAGGCACAGTCCGGGTCTAGTTTCCCCACCGTGAAGGTAGAGGCCGCAGCATCCCAGGCTGCCGAGGAACCCGGAATAAGCAAAGAGGTGGGGTCCGTCTCCTTGAGAGCCGGCATGGAAGAGCCTTCTTTGATGGCCTGTATAGTCAGCTCTGTGACTTTGTCTATGAGCGGCAAAGAGATGGAGGCCGCTGTCGTAAAAATAGTGTAGGAACCTTTGTGTGGGGTGAGCTTGGAGTTAATACACCCCCACTCTGATAGTGTTCTGGCCCAGATAGCCTGGGCCTGCTCTTTTGGAAATATGACCGTTTCCTTCGGTACCTTGTCCATACGGACCAATGCATGTTCCTTTAACCGTACAAAACCATTGAACGGGAATGCTAGGCCCGGGGGATAGAACTCCAGGTCCTCTAGAGGGCGGGTGCCCATGCCCTCCAGAGTTAGGGAACCATCTACGAATGGAGCATGCAAAGCAAACCGCCAAGGATTGTTTTTATCGAAGGGCGGCAGCTTCGATGCGTCTGGGGCAGAAGGGGGAGGAAACTGAGTTCCGGCGCGGATCAGAGTAGCCATCATATCCTTAATCTCTGTTATTGCACCAGAGTGATGTTGAACTTGATCCCTGACCAATCCTTTGATCAGTTGGATGGGGAGGAGATCAGCCCAGGGTACCTGAAAGTCACCCGTTGGTTTTTTCTTGGATTTGGTAGACTTAGACTTCTTAGGAGTAGTGGTTTTACGAGGAGCAATATGAATATCAGGAGCTGTCGAGGGTCCGGGGACCGGTGACATTGATACTGGCAAAGCTGAAGTCTTATAAGTTCGAAGTGGCTTCACCTTGGGTCGTACGGAGGCAGAGGGATCCCGAGGAGAAGCCTTAGAGTTATCAAAACCTAGAAAGGAAGAGGTAGGAGAGGGAGTAGGAGAGAAAAGGGTTTCCACCAACTCGGCACCACTTACCTGCTCGTCCCTGGGTTCTACGTCTATATCCAGACCCGCCATGTCCATCGGTACGAGGGGTTCGTCCTCCACGGAAATGGTAGCCCTGACTTCTTCAATTAAAGGGGCAGCAAGGTCAGGGGAGACTGCAGCAGTAGTCGAGCCTGGGAAGAGACGGGAGGCCATATCCCCATCGAGGAGATAGGGTGTGCCAGACGGGGCATTCCTGCCAAAGCCCGACACCCACGGACGAAGAGTAGCCCTTGCTGACCGAAGAGAGACATCATCGGCCTGTAAGATTTGCAGTGATTAGTGATGGAGGAGGGGTTTGCCCTCCCAAATATACTGTGTATATCATAATCATGTCTATATTAGTGTCTGCCAACGAGAAATAAGGAACAAAGGGAAAACCCACATACATCATCATTCAGCAGAACTGACAACAACTCGTAACAGAACGAGCACAAATCCGGGAACCACACTGGGTATTGGGCCTGTCCCGGTTCCTGGATAAAGGGAATGGAGCAGTGAGCATGAGACCGGCAGAGGTCGTGCCCAACGGGGTCGCTGAACGAGGCAGAGCATCCTTCAGCAGTACAACGGGCCTTCTGTAAAAGAAAGGAGACATGAGTCTGGTGTTGCTTGAAACTCTGATAAGGGATAAAAAACCTATTATTTTAGAGTTCCGGCACTCACTGAATTCCCTAAGCACCCATATTGCATTGACCAAACAACTGAATATTAACTTTAAGTTGATACCGCCCCATACCATTGTTGGCACTTTAATATTCAATTGTCTGTATATTTGTAATGCACCCAATGTCTGTTAATGACATAAGGATAATTAGCTTAAAGCAATCCGCCGACCTCCAAGGGTCGGGGAAGCAGTGACATGCCCTTAAAATAAATATAAACACCAGCCTTAGCTAAAGGCAAGGTAAATATAAGTGTGAAGTGTATGGGCGACCTCCGGTGAGGCCGGAGCGTAATGAAATGTCCTGAATAAAGGAGCCTTAGCTAATTAGCTAAGGCAACTATAAGTGTGAAGTGTTTGGGCGACCTCCGGTGACGCCGGAGGATAATGAGATTCCCTGAATAATTCAATTGTGGCTAATAATTCAATTGTGAAAGATAAAAAGCTAAGCCGCAGCTAAAGACTAAAGCTCAGATTATAGTAAAGCGTATTTACGATCTCCGGTGAGGCCGGAGGGAGAAGAAAGGTCCTGAATAATTATTGTGAATAACAAACACAGTTGTAATAACAAAGGCTATTGTGGATATGGCCGTGGCCTGAGACCGAAGTAAGGGCCACCGGAGGGTCGTATCTAAACAATATGAAGCCCGTCCCATGTAGTAAACAATATAAATATAACAATAGAACGAAAGTTATTGAGAATCCCTCATGGCGGAGTATAACTCAAGGCGGAGTGGAAAACGTTCATAACTACTCCCGAGCCGTAACGGGGAGAGGACGAAACACGGACCAAAATAACGCTAACAATTGAAGTCACGAAAAATAAATAACCCGTAAGTTATCATCCACCCAGAGGGGGAGAGGTGAGGGAGGGAGAACCCGCTGAACGCACAAAACGGAAAACGGGAAATCCGCTCCCCCACCGGAGCTAAGAAAGAAAACGAGAGAAAGGGGTAACTCGTGACTGCGAACAGAAAACGGGGACCCCAAGCTCTCGCTCTCTTAAACACAAAAACAGGACTAAAAAACACACAACACTATTATAAACGTATAAAATAAACCTGTACATCCATAAAACACTACGATCGAAGAATAGCAACTGCTAAAACTTAAAATAAATAGCACAGTCGAGTGACGAACGCCTCGGAGGGGCGGGTACTAAACAAAAACAAAGCTAAATCGCTATCTCGTTCGTAGGCTGGACTTACTAGCAAAAAGTACCATGAGTATAAATACACAAAAAAAAAAAAAAATAAATAAATAAATATAAAAATAATAACGGTTCTAAAGGCATAAGGCCAGGGACTTAACCAAGAACCTAAGTGACAGAGTACTAAACGGGCAGACAAAGATGAATTCCCAAACAGTGAACAAACAATGGCCGCCATGAAAGGCCAGACGGGAATAATAAAACAGACTATATTGGATATAAAACAAAAGCCCGGTACAATAAAATACTGTCAAAACAAACTATGGTACTTAACATTGGAATGTGTGAAGATGGAGCTTCGGACATGACAAAATAAATCCACGATTGATAAAAAAGACAGAGAGCACAACAAAACAATTCAACACTTTGTATTCCAAAAAGAAGGATGTTGTTCAGATGGCGCTCGCGTCGTCGCGTGGGTGGTGCGGCGATGGGGGTGTGTCTAGGGCCTCTGTATCGGCCCATCCCTTTGACGAAGGAATTAACTAAATGGAAGACAACCTGTGAATAGTGGATTTCACGCGCCTTTGCTTTATACACGACACCCAAAAGGTGCTCGCGCGAGGGTTGTAACCTCAGCATTCCATGCTTTTATCTTTCTCTGGTATAATTGGAAGGTTTTATCAGAAAAGATATACAAGAAGGACTTTTCAACGGGCGCCACAGGTTCGACCCAGAAATCTATTTTTGGGTGAGATAGCCATGTCGTCGTGATGGAAGGTTCCTTCAGTAGCTTCCTAAAGGTATATATGACTACAGTAGATATTCCCAGAGAATTAAACTAAAGGTTTCACAAAATTCTAACTTTTGGCACGAGTCCCCATAAGGTTTCCCTTTAGGATATCGTATAATAGCAGGGGACGTATGCTTGACACGCCTCATAGCTATCTGCACCCCACATAGCGTTTACGCTTCAAGGGGGAAGTTGGTGGCAAGTTATGGGAGGAGCCGTTACAGAGTTCTCCTCCTCCGTTAATGTTACGGTACTCGGATGACGTCATAAACGACGCCATGTTGGCCACCATCTTGGTTGACTTCATAACCGCACGCCTTCTCTATTCCTTCTGGCGTCGAGGCCAGCCCTCATGATACAGTAAGATTGGGAGGGGCCTGCCAAGGCCTAAAATAGAAATAAGGGCGGGTCCATCAGGACGGCATGGCTATCTCAACCAAAAATAGATGGGCTTAGGCCATGTCGTCCTGATGGAAGTGTACCAGAGAATTAATGTATTGTGGATTTTTCCCTTTTACTAGTGCCTTCGACTTCTAGACAATATTCCTTTGGTCTAATGACCACAGAGGCCTTGTGACATTACCGGTATATGTCACCTCAGATAAACATGTTCTATGTTACTGCTTCCTGGACCCCCGGCAGGGATGAGTCCTATTGGACTTATGGAAAGTCTCGAAGTTACTTGGTAAAGAAACTCACCCAGCATCAGAAGAACCTGCTGGTCCCAGAGCCAGATGAAAGATAAGGTAAGGACACTGTGTTGGAACAAATTACCTTAGTCTAGATGAGTTTGTATAACTGAAGGAACAATAGTATTTAATTGTTCAGATATATTGTATATTATAGAGGGAATTAAAACTCTCAAACAGTATTTTATTACAATATCAGGGTGAAATAAGATGCACGAGTAAAGCAAATTCTTGTATTTGGGCATAAATAAGAATTAGCATACATAAAAGTAATAAATGTAAATTGTAATGGAATGCCAATCAGTTACATAGACTTGGGACATTAATAGAAATAGATGTGGTATCTGAAAAGGAAAACTTGCCATCACACACGTTAATTCCATAGGAATTATAGTCTTTCTAGAATGTCTTATATACACTTCATGTTAGGAACACGTGGCACAAGTGTTTTAGTCTATGTGACTTCACCTTAGTATAAGAACAGTCTGTAGTGTCACTTGCTGGCACTATTTTCACTATGTTGCGCACTAGGGTCAACACAGACACCCTTAGAGTTAGAGTCCCAAATAACTCGCTGTTCATCGCAGCACTAAGCAGCAGGTTTTAACACACTACCTGCAGCTACCACGAAGCGTTTCAGTTTGTGCACCTGCTTTGCATAGTGTTTGAAAAACACTCTTGAAGACTTCCAGCCTGTGAATGAGCGAAGACTTTCGAAGTCCAACGACTGAAAGAAATTCAGGGTAGAGGCGACTTTCCTGGGATCGTGACCTGCGGGTGTACTGTCAGGATCCGCTCTGTGAATAAAGTAGGTGATCTTCGCCCTTAGTTGTTTGAGTGACAAATCAGAACCCGAGGTTTCCCCTTTAAAGAGCTGTCCTCCACCGAAGTCCGAAGTTCTTCGAAGATAGACCTTTAGGCTCTCCCCTGGGCACAGAGAGATATCCTCCTTCAGAGGGCAGATTCTCCAGGGACCCCACCTTTTGGTGGGTAGCTCGTTCTTGGCGAGAAACATTGGGTCAGGAAAGAGGGTGAGCTCGCCTGTTTCTGCAAACTGGATCTGGCCGCCTTCCCTTGATAATGCCACAATTTCACTGACTCTAGCCCCCGAGGCGAGAGCAAATAAGAAAATCACTTTTTGAGTCAAATCTTTCAGAGGGCAAGTTTCATTGTCCAAACTTGAGGCAAAATGGAACACCTTGTCAAAAGACCAGGAGATGGGTCTTGGAGGGAGTGTGGGTCTGAGTCTAGCACATGCCTTCGGCAACTTGTTGAAGATGTCACTAGACAGGTCTATTTGGAAGGCATATAGTAAGGGTCTTGTCAGGGCTGATTTGCAGGTGGAAATCATGTTGGCTGCCAAGCCTTGTCCATGAAGGTGAATGAAGAAGGACAAACAGAAATCCATTGATATTTCTGTAGGATTTCTAGTCTTGACAAAGGACACCCATTTCTTCCAAGATGACTCGTATTACCTTCTGGTAGATTTTGTTTTATATTCCTCTAAGAAGTCCAAGCTTTTCTTCGAGATCCCAAACCTCTTCTTGACGGCTAGGGAGAGAAAATCATGAGAAGAAGGTCTCGGGTTTTCTTTGATGAAGCGAAGACAGTCTACTTCTGAACTTGTTGGGTTAGAACTGGGTCTGGCAGGGGAATTAGCTTGGGTTGTAACTCCAGAATCAATGGGAACCAGTTGCTCTGGGGCCACTTGGGTGCCACTAGGGCCGCTATTCCTTGGAAGGATCTCAGCTTGGTGAGGACTTTTAGCAGAAGGTTGGGTGGAGGGAACAGGTAAATCTTGGTCCATCTGTTCCAATCCAGGGACATGGCGTCCACCGCTTCCGCTCTGGGGTCCTCGTATGTGGCCACGTAGCGAGGAAGTTGTTTGTTGTCGCTCGTTGCGAAGAGGTCGATCTGCAGTTCCGGGACTTCTTGGGAGATGAAGGAGAATGAGTCTGCGTCTAGGGACCATTCCGACTCTATCAGGGTTGTCCTGGATAGAGCATCCGCTGTCACGTTACGGAATCCTTGTAGGTGAACTGCTGAGAGGTGCCATCTTTTCTTCTCCGCAAGGCGGAAGATGGGCAGCAACACTTGGTTGAGTTGGGGCGATCTTGAGCCCTGACGGTTGAGACATCTGACCACGACGTCGCTGTCCAGGGTCAGTCGAATGTGGACTGAGGGACGTGGAGACAGCCTCTTAAGGGTGAGAAGAACTACCATGGCCTCCAAGATGTTGATGTGAAACGTCTTGAATAGGGGAGACCATGTTCCTTGAACTTGACGTTGATAGGAGTGACCCCCCCCCATCCTTCTAGCGATGCGTGCGTATGGATAACGACCGAGGGAGGCGGTAGTTGAAGAGGTACCGACCTTTTCAGGTTCTTTGCCTCCGACCACGGCTTGAGGAGTGATCGTAGCCGAGTCGGCAGAGGTCTCTTGAGATCTCTTCGAGCGTTTGATGCGTATCTTCCCCAGATTCCCGATGCATCTTTTAGCTGTGCTCGTAGCACTGGGTCTGTTACTGAAGCAAACTGAAGGGAGCCGAGCACCCGTTCCTGTTGTCGTCTTGAAATCCGTTTGGATTTGAGGAGTCTCTTTGTCAGATCCTGCTATTTCCTTTCTCCTCTTTAGTGGAATGGAAAGACAGTGTGACTGAAGGTCCCAATGGATTCCTAGCCATTGGAACTTCTGAGCTAGAGAAAGTCGAGACTTTTTGGTGTTGATCTTGAAGCCCAAATGTTCCAAGAATACGGATCACCTTTGTGGAAGCTTGCAGGCATTCTTCTTCTGATGCTGCCCACACCAGCCAATCGTCCAGGTAAGCCATTGAACGATCGTCTCTGCGAGCTTCATGAATATCCTT
Organism: Palaemon carinicauda; assembly: GCF_036898095.1. NCBI lineage: Eukaryota > Metazoa > Arthropoda > Malacostraca > Decapoda > Palaemonidae > Palaemon > Palaemon carinicauda. The sequence goes on from NC_090746.1 coordinate 12,877,135, forward strand.
GGGGCTATGTTTAGCCCGAAGGGCATGGCTCTGAAGGCATACTGTCTTCTTTGAAGCCTTAATTGTAGGTAGGAGGAGGTCTGGCGATTCATTGGTATGTGCCAGTAGGCGTTCGCCATGTCTATTGAGACTGTGTATGCCTTTTGAGGCAGTAGGGCTCTTATGTGTTTAAGAGTCAGCATTTTGAACTTTTCGTTCACTATGAACTTGTTGAGCGGGGACAAGTCCAGAATGACACTGAGTTTGTCGGAGTCTTTCTTGGGAACACAGAATAGTCTTCCTTGGAACCTGGTGGACTTTACCCTCCTGATCACCTTGTTCAAGAGTTCTTGGACGTATTTTTCCAGAACGGGGATGGAGTGTTGGAAGAATTGGTGGATAGCTGGTGGTGGTGTTAGTTCGCCTCCAGGGGTTGGACAACTTCCTTCCGAGGGAAAGTTTCCTCCCCAGGTGTGAGGTTGTTTCTCCCCTCTGGTGGAGAACTTCCCACATCTTAATAAATTCATCGTCTCCGACTGCTGTAGCTGCCTTCGCCCAGACTTCTCTTCCACCTTGCTGAGTTTCTCTTCCTTCAGGGGCAGAGCTCAGTGTTGGCAAGTCTCTTCTACAAAGTGTTTACCTCTGTCTTCTACAAAGTGATTACCTCTGTCGTTCGCGAGAGAGGCCACTCATAGAGACTTCTCTTTGGAGGATCGCTACTGTTAAAGGTCAGCTTGTTGATCCACCAGCCCTCATGGACGTCATCATGGGCGTCTTCAAGTCTCTTCTACAAAGTGTTCACCTCTCTCGTTTGCGAGAGAGGCCACTCATAGAGACATCTCTTCGGAGGATCACACTGCTCATCAGTTCCTGATCATCTTACCAGCAGATCTACCAGCGCAACCTTGCACTGCAACTTAGTCCGTGGACTTCGGTTCTGGACTCTTCCTAAGGCTAGCTTGCTGGTCCACCGGCCCTCATGGGCTTCATCAGTTCCTGATCATCCTATCCGCAGACCTACCAGCGCAACCTTGCACTGCAACTTAATCCGTGGACTTCGGTCCTGGAATCTTCCTAAGGCCAGCTTGCTGGTCCACCAGCCCTCAGGGGCTTCATCAGTTCCTGATCATCCTACCAGCAGACGTACCAGCGCAACCTTGCGCTGCAACTTAGTCCATGGACTTTGGTCCTGGATTCTTCTATGGACCTTTCACGGTTGCCATCAGTGGATGTTCGTCCTTCCAAAGGGCACATCCCAGTTCCTGATCGTCCTACCAGCTGACCTGCCGATCTACCAACGCATCTTTACGCCGCTGGTAGTCCTTTGGACTTCGGTCCTGGACTCTTCTGCGGACCTTTTTTTACGGTTCCCACCGGTGGATGCTCGCCCTTCCAAAGGGCACATACCAGTTCCTGATCGTCCTGCCAGCTGACCTACCGATCCACCAACGCAACCTTACGCCGCTGTTAGTCCTTGGACTTCGGTCCTGGACTCTTCCGTGGACCTTTACAGTCTCCATCATGGATGTTTGCTCTTCCAAAGGGCTCTTCCCAGTTTCTGGTCGTCCTGCCAGCCGACCTGTCGACCTACTAGCGCTACCTTCGCACGCGCGCCAACAGTCTTCCATGCGCGCGCACGCCGACAGTCTTCCGCCTGCGGGTGCCGATGGTCTCCTGCACGCGCACCGATGATTTTCCGCGCACGCGACCGCCAATGCTCTTGCTCGCGCGTGCTAATAGTTCTATACGCGTTCGCCAACAGTCTTCCGGGCACGCATGCAGAAAGCCTTCCACGCGCGCCCGCGCCAACGGTCTCCCGCGCGCGGGTGCCAATGCGCGGATGCCAATGGCCTCCCGCGCGCGGGTGCCAGTGGCCTCCCGCGCACGCGTGCCAGTGGCCTCCCACGCGCGCGCGCCTGATGGTCTTCCGCGCACCAGTGCTCTTGCGCGCCTGCACACCAATCATCTTTCGCGCCCGCGTGCCAACAGTCTTTCGCTCGCACGCGCCAACAGTCTTGCGCAACCAGTCCCACGGTTCAGCGCATTCTAAGGAGAATGCACAAAACTACACAGTGCCTTACTGCCAGCACTCTTCCGCACTTTCCTGCGCCCTCCTGGGCAGTTGCAGTCTCGGATCCAATGCGCCAGCTCTTGCCAAAGACCCAGTGCTCGCAGATCCAATGCGCCAGCTCTTGCCTAAGAGCCAGCGCTTACTTGCTCTCCAGGCAGAAATTAAGCACCAGCATCATCTTATGTGCCATCGCTCCAGTACTCTCCTACACACTCGTGCAATAGGCAGAAAAAAGGAATAAAACTTTTTGGACAGGTCACCATTGCCCCATTCCTCCCCGCAAACACATAACACTTCCACCAGGAAAAAAGGAAAAAGGCTTCACAGAAGGATTCAAGATCGCGAAGATTTCATCTTACAAGGGGAATCGAAACGGGGAATCCTTGGTTCCTGTCTCTTCTGAAGTTTCTTTTTTTTCCTTGACAGACCACCGTCAGCAAACAGAAAAGCATCAACAGTCTGATCTCTAGATCACTGTTTGCTGATGGCTAGTTCACTGTTTACTGATCGCTAGGTCGCCGATCACCAGATCGCCAATTGCTAGCTCAACGCTGATCTTTGACCTCTAGTCCCTCCAATGACTAACAACCTCCGATTGCTAGCATTCCAATCACCAATTGCTAGTCAATAACCAGTCATCAGCTTGCTGATCACAAGATCACCGATGGGCAGCTCATCTTTCTTCAATCATTGAACTCAGCTCACTGATCTCTGACCAGCCCATCTACAGCTTGCTCATCTCTGACCTACCACGGGGGGACCATAATCAGCTTGCCGACATTTAACTCACCATCGGCTCACAGACCACCGATTCACTGATCATCGGCAATTCGCCAACAGTTTGCGACTCGAACTTAGTAGTCAACCTCTTCCTGTAGTTCCCTAGATCAGAAGGTATACAACATACTTCTCGCTACTGGCCGTTCGCCATCACACTAAAGTGATCGGCAAACTTTCGACAACCCTCATCAACGGCTTGTCAACAAGGAACTACTTGCGAGCACTCTCCAACTGCACAGTAACCACGATACCCAACTGTTAACCATTGACTAACATTCGCCAGATTGATTATATTCTAAGGAATAGCATCAATACCATCAGGGCGCATGGTAAGGCTAAGCGTTGCCTTCCTCCTATTAGTTAAAGGAATTCTCTCTCAGGGAAGAATTCTTACACTGGGTATCGCGTCTGATCCTTTATGACTAGAGTCAAGACTCCAGCGTCGACAATCTTCCATGCAAAAGGATCCGCAAGGAGCTTTCCCTTTGGGTCGATGTCCACACCATGTTGGAGTTCGAACAAGGGCTAAAACCTCAGGTCTTCATTTGCACACTGGACCTAAAGCACACTCACTTCCAGGGCCAAACCATCCATTTAGGAAGGTAGGAAGATTCAGTCTAGACAAACAAGAAACACCAGTTCAGGGCACTGTGCTTCGGTCTTTCCACTACACTCATCCTGGTCTCACAGGATCGGCTTCTGTCTCCTCCGTTTCAGGACGACTGACTGACCTTAGCAGACTTAGTGGCAACCTAGCATTAGCACCAGAATTTCTGAAGTCTTTTTACCAAGATCCAGTGATCAGGGTATACCTGCGGAAGTCTTCCCTACTTCCCTCCCAAAAGACTGGTGTATCTGGGAATGATTCTAGACACCAATCTCCACAAAACCTTCTCGAAAACGAGAACAACTCCCATTCCAAAGGGACTTGAGTCGGACTGGAATCAGGCCCTCGATCCCCCAAACATTCTGACCCCCATGGGACCAGAAGTTTAGACAAACCTCAATGGATGGGTGTCAGTCGAGAATCTACAGAGCGGCATAACCTTCTCATCCTTCCCCACCCCTCAGACTTGAGGCTGTGCTTAGAACACATCAAAAGAGAGGAGGGACCATAGTGCTGCACCACATGACCTCAGCCCTCTGGACAGAGTCCGAAAGTACCTTCACATAAATCTCTTAAGAGATGAAGGCCAACTTTCCGGTCCTTCAGCAGCCTCAACGGTTCCTAACAGACCACTGAGTGATGTAATGGATGACAACACCACACACCACATAGAGACTCACATCAGCAAGCAAGAAGGAACTTGCTCGTAGCCTCTTCCCATCTAACAGTATAAACACTAAAATGGGCCAAAGTCCGTTCGATACCACTATCAGCCCGCTTCATTCCAGACTAGAAGAACGTGCTCACCGACAATGTGCACAGCATCTCAGATAAGGTATAAACTGAATGGTCTTTGGATCGCCTTGTAGCCGACAAAGTCCCGACTTTACGGGGTCTTCCAACTAGGGATCTGTTCGCAACGCTCCTGAATCTCAGGCTGCTGTTGCTCCCCAGCCCTAGACCCCAAGGCACTCTGGCAACAACAGTGGGTACAACAATGACGTTTACGTCTCGTCCCTGTTTTATCTGGAGGAGGACACTCAAGAAGGCTAGAACATCGGTCAACCTCTCAAGGACTCGCCTAGCTCTGCTATGGCATTATGCAGAACGGTTTCCAAACCTTTTGCAGCTCCTGATAAGAGTCTCCAAGAGAACCCTCTCCACATCACAGACAACCCATGGAAACTACCCAATACCTCTTTTGCGGAAAGGTTGTCTAGATATCTGAGGAATTCCTCAACATCAGTCTACCGGGCAGTATAACATCTGGTGTGGTTGGTGTCATGTGAAAGTGTCTCTCTCCACTCGATACCTCTATTCCAGCAATATCGGAATCCTCGAGTATATTCAAGAGGAAAAGACCCCCTATTCAGTTTCAACAGGTAAAGATGATCAGTTAACCTTGATCTTTCACCTTTAAACTGAAAGAAAGGGACACCTTCTCATCGATAGACTTTTCCTAACTCATACGGACTTACAACTTACCTTTCCCCAGTTGGAATTGAGACCTTCCTCTCGAAACATGGTTAAAATTCTCCGATCTTTAAAGAACCCTCCTTATGTTCCGCTTCACCAGGCAACAAATTTTATCCTGATTTAAGAACAATGTTCCTACACACTCCGACAGCAACCATACGATTCAAGGAACTTCATGGTCTCTCTTTCGACATCGCCCATTATTGAGAAGGGCGAAAGACAATGTTCAGTTTCGTCACCGAGTATGTCGCCAGACACAGTCTCCAGAGGTGACGGATCCTACACAAGTCTCCACTCGGTAACGGACGATCCAGATCATCCGTTACTGTACCCAGGGTAAGGTATGAGACTTTACCTAAAGAAAACGGCAACAGCCCACCCGGGTCCCTTCTCTTGTCATTAGCACTGGGAGAGACTAGAGGAGGATCACCGAAACATCATCTCGACATGACGACTCACAGTGCCCCTGGTCCTTCTTAGCAGATTACTCTGTGACGCAGGTTTTACAAGAAGGATGTGAATGCTCCAGGTAACTTTCACATCCTTTCTCCTGCAAGACGTGACCCACAGGAACTCGATACGATCTCTATCAGTCCGGTGGTGGCTGCACAAGAGCTGGTTATATACCTCAAGCTCCTTATTGGACAAGTAGCAGAAGGTTGAGGGCACTGTTACCCGGTTTTAGTCTGGGTGAATGAAATGATTTGACTGGCTCTTATTCTTTTCTTCATCCTACCCTCTTGTGGGGAAAGCAGCATCCTGGGTTCTCTGCATAATCTGACCTCAAACCACTGCAGGTAAACCATGCTCCCTTGTGTACCTAGTATTAAGTTAATACTCTTGCGTCCCCATACCCTGGCGAGGTGGTATTGGGAAAGTCTTGGTTACATTAGGTTTTTCCTATATAGACGTGGAATAACTTTAACTAGACAGTCACACTTCTGCATGTCTCGACAAACAGCTTGTGAAGGCCGCGGACCTTGCGTAGCAACGGTTTAGCGAGGCCAGGGGCTAATTATTTTTGAGTACTAACATACTCAGATAAGGAGACCCCGGGCAAAGCCAAAAGCCAGATTGGCAGGGACGTCCACCCTTCCTAATGGGTGAGTCACCCCTAATAAATAGCGTGGTTTGTATTCCAGTTACGGAACAAATGTAAAATTCGTAGATAATTTGTATTTTTCCTAACTATACAAACCTTAGCTATTTATACAAACTTGCCCCCCCTCCATATCTCCCTTGAAGTCCTACCTCCAAGCAAAGTGACTAAATCACAGAAGTGTGAACGGGAGTGGTAGCAAGCAAAGTAACCCCCTTAGCCCCGCTAACTAGCGGTGTGGGTAGTTAACCCTCTCTAGATTTTAATGGCTCGTCATTTCAGCTCCGCCGAAAGTATAACCCCTAATAAATAGCTAAGGTTTGTATAGTTAGGAAAAATACAAATTATCTACAATTTGTCATCTTGCTGAACTCTGACCAGCTGATCGTCAGCAGCTCACTGATCGCCGGTCCGCGATCGATCGCTGATCAGCAATGGCTCACTATCACCAACTATCATTAAACCATTCTGCTGTCTCTCAGGGCTCTCCAAACAGATTACCAACTCATTAATCGCCAACCTTCCCTGGCTGACTGACCAGACAGCCTTCATCTGCCTGTTGGTTACCATCTTCGGCTCGCAGATCGCCGATTCACCGATCATCGGCAATTCGCCGTTCACCAGCAGTTCATGACTTGGACTTACTAGTCAACCTCTGCCTGTGGTTCCCTAGATCAAAAGGCATACAACACACTTCTCGCTACTTGCCGTTCACCATCACACCAATCCCCTAAAGTGATCGGCAAACGATCGACAACTCTCATCAACGGCTTGTCGACAGGTGACTACTTGCAAGCACTCTCCAACTGCACAGTAACCACGATACCCAGTTGTTAACCATTGATTAACATTTGCCAGACTGATGCTGCTCTAAGGAATAACATCAATCCCATCAGGGTGCATGGTAGGGTTAAGCGTTGCTTTACTTCTATCACTTGAAGGAGTTCAATCCCAGGGAAGAATCCTTACACAGGGTATCGCATCCCATCCTTTACGCCATGAGTCAAGACCCTAGTGTCAACAATCTCCCATGCAAAAGGATCCGCAAGAAGCTGTCCCTTTTGGTCGATGTCCACACCATGTTGGAGTTCATACAAGGGCTAAGACAACTATTCTTCATTTGCACGCTGGACCTAAAGGACGCATACTTCCAGGGCCAAACCATCCATCTTCTAGGAAGTATTGAAGATTCAGTCTAGACAAACAAGAAACACCAGTTCAGGGCACTGTGCTTCAGTTTTTCCACAGCGCCCATCCTGGTCTCACAGGATCGGCTTCTGTCTCCTCCGTTTCTGGACGACTGACTGACCTTAGCAGATTCGGTGGCAACTTTGCATTAGCACCAAAACTTCTGAAGTCTTTTTACCAAGATCCGGTGATCAAGGTAAACCTGTGGAAGTCTTTCCTACTTCCCTCTCAGAAGACTGGTGTATCTGGGAATGATTCTAGACACCAATCTCCGCAAAACCTTCTCATCAAAGACAGGTGTAGAAAAGTCAGAAGACCCTCTCTGAAAATGAGAAGAACTCCCAGGCCAGAGTGACTTGAGTCCAATTGGAATCAGGCCTTCGATTCCCCAGACATTCAGACCCCCATGGGACCAGAAGTTTGGACGAACCTCGAGGGATGGGTGTCGGTCGGGAATCTACGGAGTGGTATAACCTTCTCATCCTTCCCCACCCCTCGGACTTGATCACGTACTTAGACACATCATAAGAAGGGAGGAGGGACCATAGTGCTGCTCCACACGACCTCAGGTCTCTGGACAGAGTCCGAAAGTACCTTCACTTAAATCTCTTAAGAGATGAAGGCCAACTTTCCGGTCCTGCAACAGCCTCATCAATCCCTAACGGGCCACTCAGCTTAGTGATGTGATGAGCGACACCACTACACACCACATAGAGGCTCACATCAACAAGCAAGAAGGAATTTGCTCGCAGCCTCTTCCCATCTAATACTATAAATAATAAGATGGGCCAAAATCCGTTCGGTACCACTATCAGCCCGCTTCATTCCAGGCTAGAGGAATGTGCTCGCTGACAATCTGTGCACAGCATCTCAGATAAGGTGTACCAAATGGTCTTTGGATTACCCAGTAACAGACAAAATCCTGACTTTACAGGGTTCTCCAACTAGGGATCTGTTCGCAACCCCCCTTGAACCTCTGGCTTCCGCTGCTTCCCAGTCCTAGACCCCAAGGCTTTCTGGCAAGAAGCATGCCAACAATGGTGGGTACAACAACGACGTTTACGTTTTGGCCCTTTTTTATCTGGAGAAGGGTATTCAAGAAGGCTAGAACATCGGTCAGCCTCTCAAGGGCTCTCATAGCTCTGCTATGGCATTACACAGAATGGTTTCCAAACCTTCTGCAGCTCCTGATAGAGCCTCCAAGAGAAACCTCTCCACGTCACAGACAACCACACTTTGACATCTACCACAAGCTATAGCTTTGCTATGATTGTACGCCTGGAGATTACCCAGTACATCCTCTCTTACAGAGGCCTTTCGCAATAAGTTGTGAAGAGGTTGTCTAGATATCGGAGGAATTCCTCAGTATCAGTCTATCAGGCAAAGTATAACATCATCTGTGGTTGGTGTCATGGGAAAGCGTGTATCTCCACTCGATACCTCTATTCAAGCAATAGCGGAATCCTCGAGTATATGCAAGAGGAAAAGACCTCCTTTTCAGTTTCAGCAGGTAAAAACGATCATTCAACCTTGAGCCTTGCCTTCAAACAAAGTCAGGGACATCCCCTCATCCCTAGATTTTTCCAAACTCATTCTGACTTATAACTTGCCTTTTCCCAGTCGGAATTGAGACCTCCCTCTTGGAACATGATTCAAGTTCTCTGGTCTCTAAGGAGACCTCCTTACGTTCCACTTCACCAGGCAACAAATTTTCACCTTGGTTAGAAGACAGTGTTCTTACACACTTTGACAGCAGCCAAACGAGTCAAGGAACTTCAAGGTCTCTCTTTCGACATCGCCCATTAATGAGAAGGGTGAAAGGCAACGTTCAGTTTCGTTCCCGAGTATGCTGCCAGACACAGTCTCCAGAGGTGACGGATCCTACACAAGTCTCCACTCGGTAACTGACGATCCAGATCATCTGTTACTTTACCCGGGGTGAGGTTTGAGGCTCTACCTCAAGAGAATGGCAACGGCCCACCCGGGTCCCTTCTCTTGTCATCAGTACTGGGAGGGACAGGAAGATCACCAAAACATCATCTCTGCTGGATTCACAGGGTCATCAATTACGCCCTGAATCCAGATTCTCATCCAACATGTCGACTCTCAATGTCAGGGGCATAGCTATGCCCCTGGCCCTTCTAAGCAGATTACTCTGTGACGCAGGTTTTACAAGCAAGGGTGTGAATGCTTCAGGTGACTTTCACAACCTTTCTCCTGCAAGACGTGACCCACAGGAACCCGATACGATTTCTATCAGTCCTGTGGTGGCTACACAACAGCTGGTTGTATACCTCAAGCTCCTTATTGGATAAGTAGCAGAAGGCTGAGGGCACTGTTACCCGGTTTTAGTCTGCTTGAATGAAAAGATTTGACTGGCTCTTATTCTTTTCTTCATCCTCCCTTCTCTTAGGGAAAGCAGCATCCTGGGTTCTCTGCATAAGCTGACCTCAAAAGGGAAAGCAGCATCCTGGGTTCTCTGCATAAGCTGACCTCAAACCACTGCAGGTAAACCATGGTCCCTTGTGTACCTAGTACTGTATTAAGCTAATACTGTTGCGTCCCCATACCCTGGCGAGGTGGTATTGGTAAAGTCTTGGTTACAACAGTTTTTCTTACAAAAAGACTCTGAATAACTTTACTTAGACAGTCACACTTCTAAATATCTCAACACACAACTTGCGTAGGCCGCGGACCTTGCGTAGCAAGGTTTTAGCGAGGTGCAGGGACTCCTTATTTTGAGTACTAATATACTCGGATAAAGAGCCCCCGGGTAATGCCAAAAGCCAGATTGGCAGGGATGTCCACCCTTCCTAATGGGTGAGTCACCCCTAAATAAATAGCGTAGGTTTGTATTCCAGTTACGGAACAAATGACAAATTCGTAGATAATTTGTATTTTTCCTAACGATACAAACCTTAGCTATTTATACAAACTTGCCTGCCAGTCCTATCTCCCTTGAAGTCCTACCTCCAAGCAAAGTAAGCTAAATCACCGGTGTGGGAGTGTGAGCGGTAGCAAGCTACCCCCACTACCCTTGCTAACTAGCGGTGTGGGTAGTTAACCCTCGCTAAATTTTAATGGCTAGTCATTTCAGCTTCGCAGAAAGTAATACCACTAAATAAATAGGTAAGGTTTGTATCGTTAGGAAAAATACAAATTATCTACGAATTTGTCATTTTTCTTTCATTTCTGTAAATAAATAACCGATTGTGACATTTTTTCCTTTTAATGTCATGATTATATATTTACAATTAATTTTATATCTAGTACATTTATAGATAAAAAAAATTGTTTGTACGATCGCACAATGTTACTATGCATATCATACATATTAGTGATATTGTATATTTTTCTTTTGTTTTTATAACTAACTTTTTTCCTTTTAATATCATGATTATTTCTTTACAATTGATTTTATATCATTAGGTACATTTTTAGATTTGAAAACACAATGATTAGTACTGTATTGTGTGCATGTATGTGTGCACAATGCTACTATGCATATGAAAACATTAGCAATATATTTTTCTTAGATTTTGGTAAATAAATAAGTTGATAAACTATTCATTTAACAAAAAGCTTATTAATTTTACAAAGCACGCGTACATATTATCAATGAATCTTGTTCGTATTAGAATAGAAAATTGTAGCTTAAAAAAAAACCACTGTTATTAATTTACATATCATTAATGAATATGATATTTATTGTATTACTGAACAATAGAATAGCTACAGTTAAAAAGATGGCTAGTCGAATAAAGCGGTTTGGTTGTGTATGATAGAAAACGTACCTCTATAGTAAGGAAAATTTTAATATGTACAGTACGTAAGGTACTGTATATTTCGTACATGTACAGTATTGCAGATTGTATTACTTTTCATTGATTATTGCACTATGTTCTAATAACTACTTTGTTTACAGGTATTAACAGTTAGGTTAGGTATGTTGAATGATTCAAATGTATTTGGCTGTATTTCATTGTGGTTATAGCTTTATTATAGAATTTAATGTTGTATTTGTGTAGGGCTTGGAACGAATTAGGAGATTTACATGTAAAACTGCCCTTATTATATGAAAAAATCATGATACGAAAGCCGCTCCGGAATGAATTAATTACGTATCTAGAGGTATTACTGCATCACTGCTCGAAATCTGAGGATAGGTGGTTGGTAAAGAGTGAAGGGGGTTTGGTAGAAACCTGTTATGGAGAGAAGATCGAGAGGGAGGCAGAGAATTCAATGGCGCGATATGGTGAGGGATTATATGGAAAGAAGAGGTTTGGTGGAAGAGGATGCCTTGACTAATCCTAAAAACTACACCAGAGTTTGCATCATCACTTTTTCCTGATATACTTTTCAATGATGTCTGGTTGTATTTGCTTCACCTCTACTCATACGATGCTCTCTGAAACTTATTGTCGGCCAAATTTTATATTTATCCAAATCAAATAAGTTTCTCAAACTTCATTATTTAATATAGAGATTAGTTTAAAATTTGAATTGCATATTTGTACTTTATATTTGAGAACAACTTTCCTTTTCTGTCTTGCTATCTAAACTACCTTGGAATTTGACTTCATAGTGCACCAGATGTGTTTTCGCTTTATTGTGCCCTTGCTCTGAATGACCCCTAAGTTCAAAGACTTGTGGTGTGAGCAAAAAATCATAAGTCCATTCCTAATAGTCTCTCCCACGGGAATCTTATCAAAAGAAATTTATTATTAAAGTGTATTTGAAATTACATATAATGCTGCTGCAGTTATTTTTTATAAGATAGATAGTGCTCTTAACATTGATTCTTAAAATATCACTTATTATATATCAGACTGGGGATGAAGCATTTTTTCTACAGTATTTCATATGATAGTTGAGGAAACAAATGTGACCTTTTATTTAATTTTCTCTTTTATTGCAGATAATCCTTCAGCATTTGGCAGGAAGGACTTGCAGTCCTAAATCAACTTCAGAAATCCATAGACTGTAAATAGACAACAAGATTGTTGAAGATTTGAGAAGCTTTACACTGAAAATAAGACAAGCTAGAGTCACTGAAGATTTAACAACTAGCACCGCTAAAGATTTGACATGTCTTTCAAAGTTTTTTACTTTTTTCCATTTCAAATGTTGCTGTTAATTGTTATTGAAAAGTTATTAGGGCCAAAGCTGAGTAGACATGGTAGTTTGGTGCCCTCTTGTATACATTACTGCAAATATTGAGAGCATAAATAGAGGGCTTTTTTCAAAGAGGGATACTTGACCCAATTATTCCATTGACAATTTTTCTTTCTTTTTTTTTTTTTGCTAACACTCGTCCATTTTTTGTAGCATTGCATTGGGGGTAAAAAGTTGGCCATGAAGTACAAGAAAGAGTATTGCTTTGTAGTTTACTATTCTTCAATTTCAAATTAATTATCGTGAGTTATCCTTAAGTGTTGGGTTAGAAAATAAGTTTTTTTTTACCTCTAAAAGCACATTCTTTGTGATTTGGGTATTGACTTGGTCTTTCGTTGCTCGTTACTTTTCATTTTTCCATTTGTTCCGGCGTAGATACAAACCCTCCACTATTTATAGGGTATACTTTCGGCGCAGCTGAAAGACGAGCCATGATAATTTTAGTGAGGGATCACTACCCCATCCGCTAGTTAGCGGGTGGGGGTTGAGGTGGGGTAGACTGGCTACCCCGCTCACTCACACCTCTGGGTAGAGGACGGACACGCTGCCCTTCTGTCCCGCAAAGACTTGCCTTGATTGTTTTCCTGTGTTGTATTATTGTTTTTCTTGTGAGTTTTCATTTATCTTGCATATATATGAGTGTATATATGTATAAATGGAAATATATGTTGTTTGATACTTGTAACTTTAATTACTGTTGACAACGTATCCGACCGCCTCCACCGTAAGGGAGTTGTCATTGGCGCCCTACCCTGCGCTGTTGGTCGGCAGGTTCTCAAGACTGCCGTGTGTTTGTTTCATTACTGAATTAAAGTGTATACCAGTTCAGCTCCTTTTTGAGGAATTATCTTACAAGGAAGGTGACTTATTCCCCGAATAGTGTATTTTGTGTAGCGGAGCATGAATTGTAATTGATCACAACTTCCTTTTTTCACAGGTAACAGCGACGTAGAACACAAGGCCGATTGCTACGTCCGCCCTGTTCGTTATCCTGTGCTCCATGTGGTAGCTCGTGAGCTGCCCCTGTTACGAGGTAGCATTTGCTGTCAACCTTCAACTTGATATTCCTCCTTCGAGGGGAACTTCTCTCTCTCTCTCTCTCTCTCTCGCAAGAGAGAGAAAGAAAGAGCGATAATTTTTTTTTCTCGCCTATGCTTTTCTCCCATAGAGCTGGGAGAAAGCTTTACTTAGGCTATGTCCTCTTGCGGGAGGACTTCTTTCTCGTTCGCGAGAAAGATTTTTACACCTATGCTTTTTAACCCATAGAGATGGGAGAAAGCTTGCCTTAGGCGATGTCCTTCTTCGGGAGGACTTTCTCTCTCGTTCGCGAGAGAGAGAGTTTCTTACGCCTACGCTTTATTCCCATAGAGCTGGGAGAAAGCTTGTCTTAGGCGATGTCCTTCTTCGGGAGGACTTCACTCTCATTCGCGAGAGAGATATTATTAAGCGTACACTTTTTTCCATAGAGCTGGGAGAAGGCTTGTCTTTGGCGATGTCCTCCTTTGGGAAGACTTTTCCCTCGTTCGCGAGAGAGATCTTTTACGCCAACACTTTATGCCCATAGAGCTGGGAGAAAGCTTGTCTTAGGCGATCTCCTACGGGAGAACTTCCCTCTCGTTCGCGAGAAATAACTTGTAGGAGTTTACTGATCCACCAGGGGCGGTGGCAGAGCTTTCTCCGAAGCAGGTTAACCCTTCTGGGGAACAAATCTCTCGTTCTCGAGAGAAGACCGCTACTGGGCATCGGCGGTCCCCCGTTACGCTTATGGTTCTCTTCCAGGGGTGGAGCAAGATCCTTATCTTAAGCGATATTCTCCTTCGGGAGAACAAACCTCTTATGCAGAGGTGTTATCTTTGAACCTGCTGGTTCTCCTTGATTCTTCGGGGTCTTGTTACGGTCACCCTTTGGGCTGGCATGATCGTGAGCCTTTGGGCTCTCATCATGTTGATCCTGCGGGTTTTCATGACTGTAGGAGTCCTTCGGGACTCCGCTCGAAACCTTCGGGTTTCAGTTACGCTGAACCTTCGGGCTCTCGTAACGTTGGTAACGTTGAGCCATCGGGAACTTTTACCATCAATCACGCTGACCTTTCGGGGTCTTGTGACAGAGGAACCTCGGTTACACGTTACGCTGATCCTTGGGGGTCTCGTAATATTAGTTAAGCTGAACCCTTGGGCTCTCGTAACTTTAGTCACACTGACACTTCGGTGTTTTGTGACAGGGAAACTTCGGTTTCTCGTTACGCTGATCCTTTGGGGTCTTGTAACATTAGTTACACTGAACCCTTGGGCTCTCGTAACTTTAGTCACACTGACACTTTGGTGTTTTGTGACAGGGAAACTTCGGTTTCTCGTTACGCTGATCCTTTGGGGTCTCGTAACATTAGTTACACTGAACCCTTGGGCTCTCGTAACTTTAGTCACACTGACACTTTGGTGTTTTGTGACAGGGAAACTTCGGTTTCTCGTTACGCTGACTCTTCGGGGTCTCGTAACATTAGCTACGTTGAACCCTTGGGCTAACGTAACTTTAGTCACTGATACTTCGGTGTTTCGTGACAGGGAAACTTCGGTTTCTCGTTCCGCTGTTCCTTCGGGGTCTCATAACATTAGTTACGTAGAACCCTTGGGCTCTCGTAACTTTAGTCACTCCGACACTTCGGTGTTTAGTGACAGGGAAACTTCGGTTTCTCATTGCGCTGACCCTTCGGGGTCTTGCAGCGTTAGGCCTTTGGTCTCTCGTGCCCTTAGTCATGCTGATCCTTCGGGGTCTCATGACAGAGAAACTTCCGTTTCTCATTTGCGCTGACCCTTCTGGGTCTAACAACGCAGTTCACGCTGAACCTTGGGTTCTCGTGATAATATCCATACTTATATGACAGAGTTTGTGGACTCTCGTTGTGTTGATCGTTGGCACTCGCACAACACAGGATATCATGAACCTTCGGGTGAACGTAGTAGTGAGTACTCTCTTCATACTGAGACCTTTTGCGCGCACGACCAAATTGTCACGCACGAATGGATTGGAGCGCACGACCGGATTGGCGTGCACAATCAAATTGGCGTGCACGACCAAATTGGCACTCACAGCCGATGTGGCGCACTCGACCAACCTTTTGCGCGCTAGAGTGCACGACCAAATTGACACGCACGACCGGATTGGCGTCCACGACCAAATTGGTGTGCACGACCAAATTGACACGCACGACCAAATTGGCGCTCGCGGCCGATGTGGCACGCACGACCAAGTTGGCATGTACGATCGGATTGGCACGCACAGCTGATGTGGCGCGCACACAACCACCTTGGCGCACACGACCAACTTGGCGTGCACAAACAACTAACTAGGCGCACACTATCAGTTGAAGTGCGCAATCAACTCTCATGACAGAGTTTTTTAACTCTCGTCCCGTGAATTTTTCGCTCGCGCCCATCGTCATCAAGAGTTTTACTCTTATGACAGAGGGATGCCTGCTACCTAGGTGTTTTCCAATTCTCTACTGGTAATTATGACGGAGTTCTCTTGGGTCCTGGTCACATAACACGATTCCTGAAAATTCCATCAGGAATCAGCAACAGTTCCTGCGGGTTCTTGGCACAACATTCCTTAAGGTCGTGAAAAAGGAATTCACAAATAGATTCTGAACACCCAGGTTCTCATCTGAATCTCTCGGTTTCCGCGATCCAAAGTTTTTTCTGAAAACTATGGTCGACCTCCCCCCACCCTACGGGATGGGTCTCCCAAAGGTGTGACCTGATACGTCACTCTACACTCCCAGCTGATTACTATTTCAGCTAGTCTGGTTTCGCCACCACCGATCCTTTCGTTTTCGAACGAACCACCGTTCCTCCACCTTCCCAATTCGAGTGGTTTGGTTAGCAGACGGTAATGAGCGGGGAATGAAAAATTCTTTACACTCCAGTTCATTTCCCCTGGCAGGCCTTGCCTGATTTAGACGGTAGTTTTCTCACTAGCGAGAAAGCGTTCGATGGCAACCCCTTCGGGTAAGCGGTCGATGGCAATTATGTCTGGCCTTCTTGAAGCAAACCCCCACATACGAGACTTCACCCTTTTCGGGAGACTCGTTCCTGAAAAGTTTTTACAGAACTTCAATGGGTGTTGTTAAAACTTCATGAAGGCCGTAAGCATGTGCTCCAGCCAAGACAAAACCGCGAGGTTATTGTCTTGAACTTGGTTCTACCGTTTGATGGAGGCAGCCTCCCCCGTCATTGAACCCTGGGTATAATGACTTGCCTTTTTACACGATAGGCTTCCGAGACTTTTTATTCTATCCTTACAGGGTTTTTGTTTTGAACAATTAGTCCCGAAGGAACATTGTTAGCTGACGTTAAAAGAACGATAGCAACAGTGTGGGCAACTTTTCATTACGTTTATGAACATTTCAAACCCCGCCCACAGGTAACCAGACATCCGTTTCAATGAACACTGGCTAGCCCCTCACCTAAAGAGGAGGGGTAAACCAAATGGGAAATGATCGCTTCTATAACTATATTTTGTTTGAGAACATGTTCGCTCTCATTCAAGAAAATATTACAGTTAGTCAACGATCAAAATTCTTTCGGCAAAAATGTAGCGATTCGTCGCACATACATTATTCCTGCAACCGGATTCGTTGCAAACGTCTCCTGGAGGCAGAGAATATGCATGCACTATCGCAAATGAAACAAGTACATATAAGCGTGCAAGCGATCTTCCTGCCAATAAGGGCTATGTACATCTTGCAATTAGAACTCTGTTCTATTAAGTTGTATATTTATATCCCTTACTGAAACTAGGTTATTCAGTACATTACTTGGCTACTTTCCTGTAACCAGACATACGGCATCGACCTTCTGCCTCTTTATAGGCATTTTTTCCTTTCCCCCGATCGGAAGTCTTAGTCTCCTACAAAGGCTTTGGCTGGAAACTTCTCGTTAGCATATCTGTTCCCTAGTAGGGAACATTTAGTATAAATGCTAGTTTACCGACCGGAGAGGGATAAGTACGAACGTTTTTTTGTCCTAAGAAGGAGAAACCTCCGTTATGAACGTTTTCAACGTTCTCCAACTGAGTTCCGGACACAACTTTTAAGTCGAACTACGCTTGTATGCTTGTCATGCTCACAGTTCGGTGTTACTACTCCGTAGTAGACTTATGCTCTTTACCCACCCAACAATATATTGAAGATACGTCTCAATCCCCTTCTTGGGTTTGGTTGGATGTGTTTGGTGATTACCGTACAGTCTCTTCTCCGGAAAGCGGTCTCTATGGAGATTCTCTATTATAACATAAGCTGTACTGATTAACTGGTTTACAGTTTGGTATCGGTCTTATTCGGCCAATCACACTGGATTAGTGGCAGTAGGAGGGACAAAAGGCTATTCCCCTTCGTTGCAAGAACGTGCAATTAGTTACTTGTCTCGACATCATCTCGAGAGGTGTTTATTGCTATGCACTCCCCCCCCCCCCCTTACCGCTGGACATTCCGCGGATGATGGGTGGCAGACGAGAGCTCCTGCAAAAAGGCCTGTCTTCTCGTCTTCCCTCTGGATCTGATGCTCTCTTTAATGCATCAAGGGGGGGGGGGGCATATGCCGCTCCATTCCAGCCTCGTCCGTTGGCCCGATTCAAAAAGATGCCAGCATTCACCTCTATTAGAGAACCATCTAGCAGTATGAACCCTCAGATGGATAGAGGACAACTAGTTGCCCCCATCTGCTCGGTCATTCCTGGTACAGGAATGTGCTTACAAAACCACCGAGATAGTGGGCTCCTAGTGTCTTGGAATCATCTTGTATCCAACAAAGTCTTAACTTTGTGAGGTCCCCGACTGTGGTTATGCTCCCAGTGGCCCTGATCTTCAGGCTCCCACTCGACCGTTCCCCAGTCCCGGAACACCAGGCCCTCAAACAAGATGTATTCCAAGATTGGTGGGGTGGCCTAGGGGTGTGCCTTATTTTTTTTTTCTCCCCCATTTGGTCTGGTGAAAAAGTCCTCAGGCAAGTCAGGATAAGGAAGATCTTATCAATGACTCCAATAGCTTCGCTATAGCATCCCGCAAAATGGTTCCCAGACCTTCTGCAGCCCCTGACGGAGTTTCAATAGCTTCGCTATGGCAACCCGCAGAATGGTTTCCGAATCTTCTACAGCTCCTGACGGAGTTCCGAGGGATCTTTCTCCACGGTACAATCTTCCAAGCAGCCACATGCTAACACTTTCCTAAGCCATAGTTTCGCTCCGACTTCACGCCTGGGACGATCCTACACCACCCCTCTCAGAGAGGCCTTTCGAACAAGTTACGGAAAAGAGGTCTTGGCACCTCAGACACTTCTCAGCATCGGTCTTCCAGGCGAAGTGTTCGGTCCTTTGTGACTGATGTCGTGGAAGGGGATTCTCTCCCATTGATGCCTTTACTTATACAAGTGTGAGATAACTTGTCCCCCGTCGGATCTCAACCTCCTCCTGGGAACGCGGTTCGGGTCCTTCAGTCTCTGAAGGCCCCTCTCTACGAACCTTATGCCCGGCATCAGATCGCTTCCTTACACGGAAGACGGCCTTTCTACTCACTTGGGCTTTGACCAAGAGTGTTAGTGTGTTGTATGATCCATCTTCTGATATCTCCTACCCTAGGAGACGGGGAAAAGTAATCCCCAGCGGCGTCCCTGAGTGGATTGCCAAGACTTAAAATCCGAGTGTGCTATACCCTAGGTGCAGCCCATTTCGAATAAAGTGTCTTCGTTTGGTAACCGAAAACCCATCAACTGGGGTTTTACTCAGTGAGGAGTCTGTGGGGTTACCTTAAAAGAACGATACCAGCTCACCCCCGTGTGTCAGCACTGTTGACCAGCACGGGGAAGGTCACTGCTTGAAAGTTAAGGATGGGTGGTTGGTAAAGAGTGAGGGGGGTTTGGTAGGAACCTGTTATGGAGAGAAGATCGAGAGAGAGGTAGAGAATTCGATGACGCGATATGGTGAGGGATTATATGGAAAGAAGAGGTTTGGTGGAAGAGGATGCCTTGACTAATCCTAAAAACTACACCAGAGTTTGCATCATCACTTTTTCCTGATATACTTTTCAATGATGTCTGGTTGTATTTGCTTCACCTCTACTCATACGATGCTCTCTGAAACTTATTGTCGGCCAAATTTTATATTTATCCAAATCAAATAAGTTTCTCATACTTCATTATTTAATATAGAGATTAATTTAAAATTTGAATTGCATATTTGTACTTTATATTTGAGAACAACTTTCCTTTTCTGTCTTGCTATCTAAACTACCTTGGAATTTGACTTCATAGTGCACCGGATGTGTTTTCGCTTTATTGTGCCCTTGCTCTGAATGACCCCTAAGTTCAAAGCCTTGCGGTGTGGGTAAAAAATCATAAGTCCATTCCTCATATTAACAATCTCTCCCACGGGAATCTATCATCGGGAAGTTAACGAAATCTTCAAGTTTTTAATACTAGTCTTATCAAAAGAAATTTATTATTAAAGTGTATTTGAAGCCACATATAATTCTGATGCAGTTATTTTTTATAAGATAGATAGTGCTCTTAACATTGATTTTTAAAATATCACTTATTATATATCAGACTGGGGATGAAGCATTTTTTCTACAGTATTTCATATGATAGTTGAGGAAACAAATGTGTCCTTTTATTTAATTTTCTCTTCTATTGCAGATAATCCTTCAGCATTTGGCAGGAAGGACTTGCAGTCCTAAATCAACTTCAGAAATCCATAGACTGTAAATAGACAACAAGATTGTTGAAGATTTGAGAAGCTTTACACTGAAAATAAGACGACAAGTAGAGTCACTGAAGATTTAACAACAAGCACCGCTAAAGATTTGACATGTCTTTCAAAGTTTTTTACTTTTTTCCATTTCAGATGTTGCTGTTAATTGTTATTGAAAAGTTATTAGGGCCAAAGCTGAGTAGACATGGTAGTTTGGTGCCCTCTTGTATACATTACTGCAAATATTGAGAACATAGATAGAGGGCTTTTTCCAAAGAGGGATACTTGACCTAATTATTCCATTGACATTTTTTTTTTTTTTTTTTTTTTTTTTTTTTTTTTTTTTTTTTTTGCTAACACTCGTCCATTTTTTGAGCATTGCATTGGGGGTAAAAAGTTGGCCATGAAGTACCAGAAAGAGTATTGCTTTGTAGTTTACTATTCTTCAATTTCAAATTAATTATCGTGAGTTAAGGAATCCTTAAGTGTTGGGTTAGATTATAAGTTTTTTTTTTTTACCTCTAAAAGCACATTCTTTGTGATTTCGGTATTGACTTGGTCTTTCGTTGCTCGTTACTTTTCATTCTTCCATTTGTTCCGGCGTAGATACAAACCCTCCGCTATTTATAGGGTATACTTTCGGCGTAGCTGAAAGACAAGCCATGATAATTTTAGTGAGGGATAACTACCCCATCCGCTAGTTAGCGGGTGGGGTAGACTGGCTACCCCGCTCACTCACACCTCTGGGTAGAGGACGGACATGCTGCCCTTCTGTCCCACAAAGACTTGCCTTGATTGTTTTCCTGTGTTGTATTATTGTTTTTCTTTTGAGTTTTCATTTATCTTGCATATATATGAGTTTATATATGTATAAATGGAAATATATGTTGTTAGATACTTGTAACTTTAATTACTGTTGACAACGTATCCGACTGCCTCCGCCGTAAGGGAGTTGTCATTGCCGCCCTACCCTGCGCTGTTGGTCGGCAGGTTCTCAACACTGCCGTGTGTTTGTTTCATTACTAAATTAAAGTGTATAACAGTTCAGCTCCTTTTTGAGGAATTATCTTACAAGGAAGGTGACTTATTCCCCGAATAGTGTATTTTGTGCAGCGGAGCATGAATTGTAATTGATCACAACTTCCTTTTTTCACAGGTAGCAGCGACGTAGAACACAAGACTGATTGCTACGTCCGCCCTGTTCGTTATCCTGTGCTCCATGTGGTAACTCGTGAGCTGCCCACGTTACGAGGTAGCATTCGCTGTCAACCTTCAACTTGATGTTCCTCCTTCGAGGGGAACTTCTCTCTCTCTCTCTCTCGCAAGAGAGAGAAAGAAAGAGCAATAATTTTTTTTTTCTCGCCTATGCTTTTCTCCCATAGAGCTGGGAAAAAGCTTTACTTAGGCTATGTCCTCTTGTGGGAGGACTTCTTTCTCGTTCGCGAGAAAGATTTTTCACCTATGCTTTTTAACCCATAGAGCTGGGAGAAAGCTTGCCTTAGGCGATGTCCTCCTTCGGGAAGACTTTCTCTCTCGTTCGCGAGAGAGAGTTTCTTACGCCTACGCTTTTTTCCCATAGAGCTGGGAGAAAGCTTGTCTTAGGCAATCTCCTTCTTCGGGAGGACTTCACTCTCATTCGCGAGAGAGATATTATTAAGTGTACACTTTTTTCCATAGAGCTGGGAGAAAGCTTGTCTTTGGCAATTTCCTCCTTTGGGAGGACTTCACTCTCATTCGTGAGAGAGATCTTTTACGCCTACACTTTATGCCCATAGAGCTGGGAGAAAGCTTTTTCTTAGGCGATCTTCTTCGGGAGAACTTCCCTCTCGTTCGCGAGAAATAACTTGTTGGAGTTTGCTGATCCACCAGGGGCGGTGGCAGAGCTTTCTTCGAAGCAGGTTAACCCTTCGGGGGAACGAATCTCTCGTTCTCGAGAGAAGAACGCCTCTGGGCATCGGTGGTCCCCCGTTATGCTTATGGTTCTCCTCCAGGGGCGGAGCGAGAGCCTTATCTTAAGCGATATTCTCCTTCGGGAGAACAAACCTCTTATGCAGAGGTGTTATCTTTGAACCTGCTGGTTCTCCTTGATCCTTCGGGGTCTTGTTACGATCACCCTTTGGGCTGGCATGATCGTGAGCGTTTGAGCTCTCGTCATGTTGATCCTGCGGGTTCTCATGACAGTAGGAGTCCTTTGGGACTCCACTCGAAACCTTCGGGTTTCAGTTACGCTGAACCTTCGGGCTCTCGTAACGTTGGTAACGTTGAGCCGTCGGGAACTTTTACCATCAATCACGCTGACCTTGGGGGTCTTGTGACAGAGGAACCTCGGTTCCTCGTTACGCTGAACCCTTGGGCTCTCGTAACTTTAGTCACGCTTACACTTCGGTGTTTTGTGACAGGGAAACTTCGGTTTCTCGTTGCGCTGACCCTTCGGGGTCTCGCAGCGTTAGGCCTTTGGTCTCTCGTGCCCTTAGTCATGCTGATCCTTCGGGGTCTCGTGACAGAGAAATTTCCGTTTCTCGTTTGCGCTGACCCTTCTGGGTCTAACAACGCAGTTCACGCTGAACCTTGGGTTCTCGTGATAATAGCCTTACTTTTATGACAGTTTGTGGACTCTCGTTGTGTTGATTGTTGGCACTCGCACAACACAGGATATCGTGAACCTTCGGGTGACCGTAGTAGTGAGTACTCTCTCTACACTGACAGCTTTTGCGAGCACGACCAACCTTTTGCGCGCACGACCAACCTTTTGCGCGCACGACCAACCTTTTGCGCGCACGACCAACCTTTTGCGCGCACGACCAACCTTTTGCGCGCACGACCACCCTTTTGCGCGCACGACCACCCTTTTGCGCGCACGACCACCCTTTTGCGCGCACGACCACCCTTTTGCGCGCACGACCACCCTTTTGCGCGCACGACCACCCTTTTGCGCGCACGACCACCCTTTTGCGCGCACGACCACCCTTTTGCGCGCACGACCACCCTTTTGCGCGCACGACCACCCTTTTGCGCGCACGACCACCCTTTTGCGCGCACGACCACCCTTTTGCGCGCACGACCAACCTTTTGGGCGCACGACCGGATTGGCGTGCGCGACCAAATTGGCACTCACGGCCGATGTGGCGCGCTCGACGAACCTTTTGCGCCCTAGCGTGCACGACCAAATTGGCACGCACGACCGGATTGGCGTCCACGACCAAATTGGCGTCCAAGACCAAATTGCCGTGCATGACCAATTTGGCACGCATGACCAATTTGGCACGCATGACCAAGTTGGCACGCATGACCAAGTTGGCACGTACGATCGGATTGGCGCGCACAGCTGATGTGGCGCACACGACCAAATTGGCGTGCACGCACGACCACCTTGGCGTGCACGCACGACCACCTTGGCGCACACGACCAACTTGGGGTGCACTAACAACTAACTAGGCGCACACTATCCGTTGAAGTGCGCGAACAACTCTTATGACAGAGTTTTTCGAACTCTCGTTCCGTGAATTTTTCGCTCACGCCCATTGTCATCAAGAGTTTTACTCTCACGACAGAGGGATGCCTGCTGCCTAGGTGTTTTCCAAATCTCTACAGGTAACTATGACACAGTTCTTTTGGGTCCTGGTCACGTAACACGATTCCTGAAAATTCCATCAGGAATCAGCGACAGAGTTCCTGCGGGTTCTTGGCACAACATCCCTTAAGGTCGTGAAAAAGGAATTCACAAATAGATTCTGAACACCCAGGTTCTAATCCGAATCTCTCGGTTTCCGCGATCCAAAGTTTTTTCTGAAAACTCTATGGTCGACCTCCCCCCACCCTATGGGATGTGTCTTCCAAAGGTGTGACTTGATACGTCACTCTACACTCCCAGCTGATTACTATTTCAGCTAGTCTGGTTTCGCCAGCACCGATCCTTTCGTTTTCAAATGAACCACCGTTCCTCCACCTTCCCAATTCGAGTGGTTTGATTAGCAGACGGTAATGAGCGGGGAATGAAAAATTCTTTACACTCCAGTTCACCTTGCCTAATTTAGACGGTAGTTTTCTCACTAGCGAGAAAGCGTTCGATGGGAACCCCTTCGGGTAACTGGTCGATGGCAATTATGTCTAGCCTTCTTGAAGCAAACCCCCACATACGAGACTTCACCCTTTTCGGGAGACTCATTCCTGAGAAGTTTTTACAGAACTTCAATGGGTGTTGTTAAAACTTCATGAAGGCCGTAAGCATGTGCTCCAGCCAAGACAAAACCGCGAGGTTATTGTCTTAAACTCGGTTCTACTGTTTGATGGAGGCAGCCTCCCCCGTCATTGAACCCTGGGTATAATGACTTGCCTTTTTACACGATAGGCTTCCGAGACTTTTTATTTTATCCTTACGGGGTTATTGTTTCGAACAATTAGTCCCGAAGGAACATTGTTAGCTGACGTTAAAAGAACGATAGCAACAGCGTGGGCAACTTTTCATTACGTTTACGAACGTTTCAAACCCCACCCACAGGTAACCAGACATCCGTTTCTGTGTAATGAACACTGGCTAGCCCCTCACCTAAAGAGGAGGGGTAAACCAAATGGGAAATGATCGCTTCTATAACTCTATATTTTGTTTGAGAACATGTTCGCTCTCATTCAAGAAAATATTACAGTTAGTCAACGATCAAAATTCTTTCGGCAAAAATGTAGCGATTCGTCGCACATACATTATTCCCGCAACCGGATTCGTTGCAAAAGTCTCCTGGAGGCAGAGAATATGCATGCACTATCGCAAATGAAACAAGTACATATAAGCGTGCAAGCGATCTTCCTGCCAATAAGGGCTATGTACATCTTGCAATTAGAACTCTGTTCTATTAAGTTGTATATTTATATCCCTTACTGAAACTAGGTTATTCAGTACATTACTTGGCTACTTTCCTGTAACCAGACATACGGCATCGACCTTCTGCCTCTTTATAGGCATTTTTTCCTTTCCCCCGATCGGAAGTCTTAGTCTCCTACAAAGGCTTTGGCTGGAAACTTCTCGTTAGCATATCTGTTCCCTAGTAGGGAACATTTAGTATAAATGCTAGTTTACCGACCGGAGAGGGATAAGTACGAACGTTTTTTGTCCTAAGGAGAAACCTCCGTTATGAACGTTTTCAACGTTCTCCAACTGAGTTCCGGACACAACTTTTAAGTCGAACTACGCTTGTATGCTTGTCATGCTCACAGTTCGGTGTTACTACTCCGTAGTAGACTTATGCTCTTTACCCACCCAACAATATATTGAAGATACGTCTCAATCCCCTTCTTGGGTTTGGTTGGATGTGTTTGGTGATTACCGCACAGTCTCTTCTCCGGAAAGCGGTCTTTATGGAGATTCTCTATTATAACATAAGCTGTACTGATTAACTGGTTTACAGTTTGGTATCAGTCTTATTCGGCCAATCACACTGGATTAGTGGCAGTAGGAGGGAGAACAGACTGTTCCCCTTCGTTGCAAGAACGTGCAATTAGTTACACGTCTTGACATCATCTCGAGAGGTGTTTATTGCTATGCACTCCCCCCCTCACCGCTGGACATTACGCAGATGATGGGTGGCAGATGAGAGCTTCTGCAAAGAGGCCTGTCTTCTCGTCCTCTCTCTGGATCTGATGCTCTCTTTAATGCATCAAAAGAGGGGGGGGTGCATATGCCGCACCATTCCAGCCTCGTCCGTTGGCCCGATTCAAAAAGGTGCCAGCATTCACCTCTCTTAGAGAACCATCTAGCAGTATGAACCCTCAGATGGACAGAGGACAACTAGTTACCCCCATCTGCTCGGTCATTCCTGGTACAGGAATGTGCTTGCAAAACCACCGAGATAGTGGGCTCCTAGTGTCTTGGAATCATCTTGTATCCAACAAAGTCTTAACTTTGTGAGATCCCCGACTGTGGTTATGCTCCCAGTGGCCCTGATCTTCAGGCTCCCACTAGACCGTTCAACAGTCCCGGAACACCAGGCCCTCAAACAAGATGTTTTCCAAGATTGGTGGGGCGGCCTAGAGGTGTGCCTTATTTTTTTTTCTCCCCCTTTTGAGGTGGTGAAAAAGTCCTCAGGCAAGTCAGGATAAGGAAGATCTTATCAATGACTCCAATAGCTTCGCTATAGCATCCCGCAAAATGGTTCCCAGACCTTCTGCAGCCTCTGACGGAGTTCCAATAGCTTTGCTATGGCAACCCGTAGAATGGTTTCCGGATCTTCTACAGCTCCTGACGGAGTTCCGAGGGATCTTCCTCCACGGTACAATCTTCCAAGCAGCCACATGCTAACACTTTCCTAAGCCGTAGCTTTGCTTCGACTTCACGCCTGGGACGATCCTACACCACCCCTCTCAGAGAGGCCTTTCTTAACAAGTTACAGAAAAGAGGTCTTGGCACCTCAGACACTTCTCAGCGTCGGTCTTCCAGGCGAAGTGTTCGGTCCTTTGTGACTGATGTCGTGGAAGGGGATTCTCTCCCATTGATGCCTTTACTTATACAAGTGTGAGATAACTTGTCCCCCGTCGGATCGCAACCTCCTCCTGGGAATGCGGTTCGAGTCCTTCAGTCTCTGAAGGCCCCTGTCTACCAACCTTATGCCCGGCAGCAGATCGCTTCCTTACACGGAAGACGGCCTTTCTACTCACATGGGCTTTGACCAAGAGAGTTGGTGTGTTGTATGATCCATGTTCTGATGTCTCCTACCCTAGGAGATGGGGAGAAGTAATCCCCAGCGGCGTCCCTGAGTGGATTGCCAAGACTTAAAATCCGAGTGTGCTATACCCTAGGTGCAGCCCATTTTGAATAAAGAGTCTTCGTTTGGTAACCGAAAACCCATCAACTGGGGTTTTACTCAGTGAGGAGTCTGTGGGGTTACCTTAAAAGAACGATACCAGCTCACCCCCATGTGTCGGCACTGTTGACCAGCACGGGGAAGGTCACTGCTCGAAAGCTAAGGATAGGTGGTTGGTAAAGAGTGAGGGGGGTTTGGTAGGAACCTGTTATGGAGAGAAGATCGAGAGGGAGGCAGAGAATTCAATGGCGCGATATGGTGAGGGATTATATGGAAAGAAGAGGTTTGGTGGAAGAGGATGCCTTGACTAATCCTAAAAACTACACCAGAGTTTGCATCATCACTTTTTCCTGATATACTTTTCAATGATGTCTGGTTGTATTTGCTTCACCTCTACTCATACGATGCTCTCTGAAACTTATTGTCGGCCAAATTTTATATTTATCCAAATCAAATAAGTTTCTCATACTTCATTATTTAATATAGAGATTAATTTAAAATTTGAATTGCATATTTGTACTTTATATTTGAGAACAACTTTCCTTTTCTGTCTTGCTATCTAAACTACCTTGGAATTTGACTTCATAGTGCACCGGATGTGTTTTCGCTTTATTGTGCCCTTGTTCTGAATGACCCCTAAGTTCAAAGACTGGCGGTGTGAGCAAAAAATCATAAGTCCATTCCTAATATTAACAGTCTCTCCCACGGGAATCTATCATCGGAAAGTTGACGAAATCTTCAAGTTTTTAATACTAGTCTTATCAAAAGAAATTTATTATTAAAGTGTATTTGAAACTACATATAATTCTGATGCAGTTATTTTTTATAAGATAGATAGTGCTCTTAACATTGATTCTTAAAATATCACTTATTATATATCAGACTGGGGATGAAGCATTTTTTCTACAGTATTTCATGATAGTTGAGGAAACAAATGTGACCTTTTATTTAATTTTCTCTTTTATTGCAGATAATCCTTCAGCATTTGG
The DNA here is from genome assembly GCF_036898095.1 of Palaemon carinicauda. Classification (NCBI taxonomy): domain Eukaryota; kingdom Metazoa; phylum Arthropoda; class Malacostraca; order Decapoda; family Palaemonidae; genus Palaemon; species Palaemon carinicauda. Next base: position 12,905,030 of record NC_090746.1, read on the forward strand.
CAGGAAGGACTTGCAGTCCTAAATCAACTTCAGAAATCCATAGACTGTAAATAGACAACAAGATTGTTGAAGATTTGAGAAGCTTTACACTGAAAATAAGACGACAAGTAGAGTCACTGAAGATTTAACAACAAGCACCGCTAAAGATTTGACATGTCTTTCAAAGTTTTTTACTTTTTTCCATTTCAGATGTTGCTGTTAATTGTTATTGAAAAGTTATTAGGGCCAAAGCTGAGTAGACATGGTAGTTTGGTGCCCTCTAGTATACATTACTGCAAATATTGAGAACATAGAGAGAGGGCTTTTTTCAAAGAGGGATACTTGACCCAATTATTCCATTGACGTTATTTTTTTTTTTTTTTTTTTTGCTAACACTCGTCCATTTTTTGTAGCATTGCATTGGGGGTAAAAAGTTGGCCATGAAGTACCAAAAAGAGTAGTGCTCTGTAGTTTACTATTCTTCAATTTCAAATTAATTATCGTGAGTTATCCTTAAGTGTTGGGTTAGATTATAAGTTTTTTTTTTTACCTCTAAAAGCACATTCTTTGTGATTTGGGTATTGATTTGGTCTTTCGTTGCTTGTTACTTTTCATTCTTCTATTTGTTCTGGTGTAGATACAAACCCTCCACTATTTATAGGGTATACTTTCGGCGCAGCTGAAAGACGAGCCATGATAATTTTAGTGAGGGATAACTACCCCATCCGCTAGTTAGCGGGTGGGGGTTGAGGTGGGGTAGACTGGCTACCCCGCTCACTCACACCTCTGGGTAGAGGACGGACATGCTGCCCTTCTGTCCCGCAAAGACTTGCCTTAATTGTTTTCCTGTGTTTTATTATTGTTTTTCTTGTGAGTTTTCATTTATCTTACATTAATATGAGTGTACATATGTATAAATGGAAATATATGTTGTTAGATACTTGTAACTTTAATTACTGTTGACAACGTATCCGACCGCCTCCGCCGTAAGGGAGTTGTCATTGCCGCCCTACCCTGTGCTGTTGGTCGGCAGGTTCTCAACACTGCCGTGTGTTTGTTTCATTACTGAATTAAAATGGATAACTGTTCAGCTCCTTTTAGAGGAATTATCTTGCAAGGAAGGTGACTTATTCCCTGAATAGTGTATTTTGTGCAGCGGAGCATGAATTGTAATTGATCACAAGTTCCTTTTTTCACAGGTAGCAGCGACGTAGAACACAAGACTGATTGCTCCGGCCACCCTGTTCGTTATCCTGTGCTCCATGTGGTAGCTCGTGAGCTGCCCACGTTACGAGATAGCATTTGCTGTCAACCTTCAACTTGATGTTCCTCCATCGAGGGGAACTTCTCTCTCTCTCTCTCTCTCTCTCTCTCTCGCAAGAGAGAGAAAGAAAGAGCGATAATTTTTTTTCTCGCCTATGCTTTTCTCCCATAGAGCTGGGAGAAAGCTTTACTTAGGCTATGTCCTCTTGCGGGAGGACTTCTTTCTCGTTCGCGAGAAAGATTTTTACACCTATGCTTTTTAACCCATAGAGCTGGGAGAAAGCTTGCCTTAGGCGATGACCTTCTTCGGGAGGACTTTCTCTCTCTGTGGAGGATTAATTTTATTTTAATTTATTTTTGTTTGCCAAATCGAGAGAGAGAGAGAGAGAGAGAGAGAGAGAGAGAGAGAGAGAGAGAGAGAGAGTGTGAGTGTGTTTATTTAAGTTTTGTCAGAGAGAGAGAGAGAGAGAGAGAGAGAGAGAGAGAGAGAGAGAGAGAGAGAGAGAGAGAGAGAGAGAGAGAGAGAGAGAGAGAGTGTTTACAGTATTGGCTTTAGTTTTGTCACAGAGAGAGAGAGAGAGAGAGAGAGAGAGAGTTGTTTTAGTATTGTTAAATAGAGACATTTTATTTGCTTTAGCTTTGTCATTAGAGAGAGAGAGAGAGAGAGAGAGAGAGAGAGAGAGAGAGAGAGAGTGTGTGTGTGTGTGTGTGAGCGAGTGTTTATTTACTTAAGTTTGTCAAACCGCAAGAAAGAAAGAAAGTGTTTATTTGCTTTAGTTTCGTCAGAGAGAGAGAGAGAGAATTTCATTTGCTTCGTTTTGTTAGATCGCGCGTGCGCAAGAGAGTATGTGTGTATGTGCGTTTGTGTGTGCGTGTTTTGTGTGTCCGCGGTGCGCGCTGAGAAAACGGGTAATTAGCGAATGATTGTTTGAAGTTGGAAAGATTGTTGGTATAATTGAGGTTGTTTGTTTACCTTTTTAGCTAGGATAGGGTGGTGATGAATGTCTTGGGCGAAAGCATTGGATATCGAACGATAGTAGGAGTCGGCTGTGTATTTTTTTTGCTCTTCGAAAGCCGGCTGTGAAGCTTTTTTTTATATTCTGAGTAAGTACTGTTTTTATTTATTTTTGTTAGGCGCGTTCATGAGTGATAGAAAGTTTATTGTTTATCTTTGATTATGGTGCGATAGTTAAGTTAGTTAGGAGTGTTCATAAGTGTTTTTCTTTTTTATTTTGGCAGGCCGCGATTCCTCCTTTGGAGAAACTTAAATTTGTGACTATTGATGACCTGGCTTACTTAAGGAACTTGTGTTTAGAATGCTCTAGTGGATTGATCAACTGTTGACGACCTGGCCTGTTTATTACAATTACGATTTCGATTGCTGTTACTGATGAGGATGATGATGATGATGATGACGATATAGACTGCCAAATTAAGTGAGGCAGTTATAGCAGATTGTGCCAGTGTTGCGTCTGCCAGGGAGTTGTGGCTTTGGCCGAAAAGGACTGTTGGCCCTTGTGTGGACAACGACGTCCACACATAAACAAATATTGGTTTTGGTGTGTCACGTGTGTGTGGATAAAGAGTTCCACTCATAAACAAATATTGGTTTTGGGTGTGTTAATTTTAAGTGTTAGGGTTTTTTTTATTTGAATGGTGATACGGTTTTTTTCGGTATATTTATGAATGTAATGATTTGTTTTACGTGTAATTATTTTGGTTGTTGGTGGTTTATATGTTAAGCTTATTTTGAATGCAGAATTTTTGCTTTTGGTTGCGTTAATATAGTTTTAAGGCTATGTTTTGTTTTCATTTTCCTTCTGTCCAAGAGTCTAGTTTAAAGTAAAGTAAGGGGAAAGTTTGTGTTGTGGGATATTTTGGAAGAAGAGTGATTAAGGGTGTGGGGGGGTTGTGTTTGTTTACATCCCGCCACATAAATTTGGCGCCCGAACAGGGACTGCCGAGGTGGGATAGAAGCTGGACTGTTGGACGAAGGACGGAATTAGGATTAAGGTTGATGAAAAATGGAGGAGCAATTAAGGGTTTTGAGGGAGGAATTGCGGCTGAGTAAGGAGCGTGAGGAGAGGTTGCTAGTAGAGAATGAGAGGTTGAACTGGGAGAATGCGGTGATGCAGAAGGAGCTTAGGGAGTTAAAGGGAACTGTAGCGAAAGTGGAAGAATGTTTTGAGATGAGGATGAAAGAGAATGAGGAACGAATGGAGAAACGAATGGAAGATATGATAGGGAAAGTAATGGGGATGATGAAAACTGTTGTAGGTGAAGGTGCAGTCGGAGGAGTGGCTTCTGCTTCTGGTAACGGGTTGATTGTGGAAGAGGATAGGGTAAGTGATAATGGGGACGGTAGTGATAGTGATATTGAAAGTAAAGGGCCTAGACATAGTAAGATTGGAACGAAGGGTGATAGGAAGAAGGAGAAGAAAGGTAAAGATAATGTGAAGAAAGAAAAGAAGAAAGGTCAGGGTGTGAGTGAGGATGATCATGAATGGGTGAAGGTGGTAAGTAAGAAAAAGGGTAAGAAGGGAATAGTTAAAGATAGGACTTTGAGTGTAGAATTAGATTCATTGTATTCAAATGAAGAAGAAGGCAACAAGAAGGGAGTAGACAGTGAAGATAGTAGTGAGAATGAAGTAGAGGAAGTTTGTAAGACAGTGTTTATGAGAGAGGTACCTAGGTGTGCAAGTTTTAATGAACATAGCAGTAGGGATGTATATGACTTCTTTAGGGAATATGAAAAGTTTTGTCAGGCTAAGTATGGGGATAGTAAGAGAGTTTGGGCTAGGGAGTTGGGAGAATTTTTGTCAGGATATTTGTTGACGATGTATGGGGTGATAATGAGTGTAGGAGAGGTTGAGTATGAAAGTGTAAAGAATAGGATAATTGAACAGGTAAAACGTATGAAAGGTAGTGTTAGGTATAAGCGAAAAAATGATTTTGATGAAGCACGAATGAAGGTGGGTGAAGCAATCTCGATGTATGTATGTCGGTTAGAAACATTGGCTAGAAAGAAGTATGGGGACGAAGGAATAAACGAAAATAAGGAACTAATGAAGAAGTTTTTGGGTACAGTACCAGAGAGTGTGTGTGAGTTTATTAATTTGAAACGGAAGGAGAAAATGAGATGGACTAGAGAGAGATTGACTTGGGATGATATTTTAGAGATAGTTGAGGATTACGAGTTAGATAGGTGTATGAAAGAAAGTAAATCTGTGAGTGTAAGAACTGGAATGGAGGAATGTGTGCCAGAATTTGGTAGTTTTAGAGATGCTGTTATGAGAGGGCCAATGAGGGCAGCTGATAGTGTAGTAGATAGAAGTGTTAGGGTGAGTAATGTAGGAATACCTATGCCGAGAAATGACGGGTTTAGACAGGGAAATCAAGTTTGGAGAGATAGAAGTGCTAGTACGCAGCAAGTTAGGTTAGGTAGTGGTATCCGTGAAGAGAGGTGTTATAGGTGTGGGAAGGTAGGACATAAAAAGAACGAGTGTAGATGGGCATTAGGAGCATGTTTCGGGTGTGGAGAGACAGGGCATCGTATTAGCGACTGTAAGAAAGAGAAAGTGGTTAAGTGTTATCGGTGTGGTATGACTGGACACATAGCGAGTGGATGCCGTAATAATCGTATGAATGTAATTTGTGGTAATTGTGGTAAGGATGGTCATTATGCTAGAATGTGCAAGGAGCCGCGGGGTAAGTGTACTGAATGTGGTGCAGATGGGCATGTAGCTAGGGTTTGTAGAAAGAAGGGATCAAGTCAGCCAGGATGTTCGGGAAACTAATTCATCAGAGGGTTCAGCTGGGTGAGTCCTCGTGTGTGTGGGGAGTGAATGTGATGCATGTTCGTGAGGGTTTATTGCATGAAGATGTGATGGGAGAAAGAGCACATGATTGCATGAGTGTGAAAATGATTTTTAATGGTGTAGAGTTGGTTGGTTTGATTGATACTGGTTGTGGTGACAATTTAATGTTTAGGAATGCATATGATAAGGTAAAAGAGGTTTGTGAATTTACGGGATGTAAGGGTGAAGTAAAAGGTATTGGTAATTTGCGTATGCCTGTGCAAGGGAAGTTGCGGGAAAATGTTATGATTGGGGGGCTGATGATGGAGGATAATGATTTTTACGTGGTTGAGGGAGCGAATGAGAAATATGACGTACTGCTTGGGTATAAATTTCTGAAAAAATGTGGTATGATTGTACATCCAAGTGTGAATATGATTGAAATAAAGGTTAAAGGTAATATTTGTGGGGAATTTTATTTAAAGGAAGACGGCAGAGTGAGTACGAAGGTGTGGAAGGGAGTGCCGTTGGTAGCAAAGGAAAGTGTAAAGTTATCGGGTAAGAAAGGTGAGGTGATTAGTGTAAAAGTTGCATGGCCGAGCAGTCTGGGAATTTCAAATAGTGACAAGGATGAATATGTAGTGGAAGGTATGGAAGCAGGTAATTTGGTGAAAACGAGTGCGTATGTATATGATGGTGTTATGAATATGCAGGAACCCAAGGTGTATGTAAGGTTGTTGCCGAGTGTTAGGAGGAAGAGAGTACGTGGAATACGTGAGGGCGATTGCATGGGATGTATGTATACACTGATTAATGTAGAGGATGGAAGATATGTTAAGGCGAGACAGGTGATGTCTGGTAAGGTAAAGAACGATGACGATTGGGATTACGATACGTTGAAAGGAAGAATTAAGTTAGATGAGAGTGTAAGTGAGGTCGAAAGGGAACGATTGCTTAAGATGTTATGGGATAAGCGGAGAGTTATGAGTCTCGGTGACGATGATTGTGGGGGGTCAGACCTGCCAGAATTTAAAATAGTTCTCAGTGAAGATACCCCCATATATCAGCGTCCCAGGCATTTTTCTCCGCCTATTGCCAAGGAGATAGAGGAGCAGTGTCAGGAATTAGAGCGTATGGGTGTAATAGAAAGGAGTGAGAGTGCCTGGAATAGCCCTATTGTCCCTGTACGAAAGCCTGATGGAAGTTTACGTATGTGTATTGATTATAGGAAGGTGAATGAGGTGACTGTTAAAGAACGTTTTCCAATGAATGTGGTGTCTGATTGTGTTTATAAGATGCATGGAATGAAAGTTTTTACTAAATTAGATTTGGTGCGGGGCTATTATCAGATGCCTCTGGCAGAGGGGAGCAGGCCCATTACCGCATTTTCAAGTACAAATTGTCACTACCAATTTAAAAGGTTGAGTTTTGGTCTTGCTAATGCGCCTGCTGCCTTCCAAAGAGCGATGAATGTTGTATTGGCTGGTTTCGATCGACAGAAGGTGACTGTTTTTATAGATGATATTCTGATTGCGAGCGAGACTGTTGAGGAACATATGCGGTTGCTTGAGGCAGTGTTGATGCGGTTAATTGAAGTTGGTGTGAAAATTAAGCTTGAGAAGTGTACATGGTTGTCCAGGGAGGTGGAATTTCTTGGGCATGTAGTGGGTGAATCTGGTATAAGGAAGAGTGACAAGTTTGTGAATAAGGTGCGAGAATTTCCACGTCCCCGGACTGTGCGTGAGTTGCGAGGTTTTCTTGGTTTGGTTGAGTTTGGTCGCAAGTTTGTTAGAGATTGTTCAGGTATAGGGAAGCCTTTGAATGAATGGACGGGTAAAAGGAATAGTACAAAATTAAAATGGGATGATCGGATGATAGAAGCGTTTGAAAGGTTGAAGGAAGAGGCCGCGAAAGACGTCACTTTGGCATTTCCAGACTACAGTGAAAATGCGAGTATGCTAGAGTTGTATACGGATGCGAGTGGGGTGAGTATGGGTGGTTGTTTGGTTCAAATGCAGAGAGTAAATGGAGAAGAGCAATTGAGAGTAATAGCGTATGTTAGTAAAGCGTTTAATAAAGCTGAGCGGAAGTATTCGACGATTGACAGGGAATTGGCTGCAATACGATTTTGTGTGAAAGCATTGAAAGTATTTTTGTATGGTGTAAAATTCATTGTGCGTACTGACCATCAGCCCCTAGTGTATATGATAAGGAAAGAGTGTGTGAATGCAAGGGTTGCTAGGACCATAGAGGATTTGAATGAATTTGATTTTAGGTTAGAATATGTACCGGGAAATAAGAATGTGATAGCGGATGCGATGTCGAGGATGCATGGGAGGATGGAAGATAAAGAGAGTAATCAGAATTCTGAAAGGTTGCCTGAAGGTTTAGTTGTGGAGCAGAGTTGTGAAGGGCAAGATATGGTGTATTTTTGGGCTCAAGCCATGTCGTCCTGATGGAAGTTCCTTAAAGGCAGCTTCCTAGGGTATATTACAACTACGGCGATATTCCCAGAGAATTTACCTCAAGGTACCCAGAATTCTAACTCCTGGAGCGAGTATCCCTAAAAAAGACCTTAGGGATATCGTAAATATCAGTGGACGTATTCTTGACACGCCTCATAGCAATCTTTACCCCGAATAGAGTTAACACTTCGTAGGGGTCAAATGGCAAGAAAACGAAAACGAGAAAGAAAAAGGGGAGAGCCGTTCGTAAGGCCCTCTCTTCTCCCGTTTCGTAAGCGTGCCCTGCGCCGATTCTGGCGCCATCTGCATTCCTTTTTGCGTAGCTTTACAACTCGGTGTTTTTTCCTGTGTTTCTACCAAAATCTTGGATTTACTCTCATATTATGCTTTCTCCAACTTCTTCTGCTTCGGATAAGTTGAGTACTATTTCTTTTATGTATAAATGTAGGCTCTTGTTTAAAATAAAAGTATTTATAAGAGTTTTCTTGATACAAGAGCTGTTGCCTGCTGGAGGCGTCATGGACGCTGTCGCCCGCTAGAATAGGATTTATTTATTAGCAAGAGCGACGTTCCCAGCCCCCTGCGCTTTAATAATTAGCTGCTTAGCTTATTTAGGAATTCTGTTATGATGCGTTAGTAGTGCGCCTGGCGAAAGTTTTGCCTAGGCTGACCAACACTAGTCTTCGTAGCCTAGTTTTTGGTCCTTGTACTTCCTGCATGATAATTAGTCTTCCAAGTGTGATTTTAGATTGCTTAAAGCGTTAGGCAACGTTATACATACAGCCCTTTTCGAGTAATTTCCAAGATAGTATTGGGGTGAGTTTCGGTGATTTAGGTAATCGATTCTCTTAGTGCCTAGGCTAGGTTGTCTTAGGTCTTGATAATATTATCTGTTTCCCCCGTTTGCTCCCTTCTCTTCGGGGAAGGGGCAAACCCTTTCCCTCTGTTTAAGCCTTAGGCTTAACTCTAGTGGTTTGTTTGAATTAATTTTCAAATATAACTATGCTGGAGTAGTACTGTACCTTCCTGCTCCAACTGAATTGGTTCAGAGGGGGACAGTACAGCAGTGTATTAGTCTGAGTCCGTGTTGGTCTAGCATGGGGCAGAGTCTCCCTTGCTGCCTGACACGGGCATAGGTGGTTTATCCTCCTTGATTCACCTTGGAAGGTTTTGGTAATTATGATCCCTTCGCTCGGTGACCCCTCAGACTTGTCCTCTTTGCTGTTCCGGGTTCGGGATATGTTCCCTTTCCGGAATAGCAATTCCTTCCTTGCCTTGGTTTTAGGGAGGCAGCCAGTAGTGCCGGCCTCCCTCCCTGGATCTCTCTGGCTGAGATGAGCTTTCTTAGTTTGGAATGATCCTTAACCAAGGCAAGGTTGGACAGGACCCTCTGTCCTTCCCTTCTAATTTTCCGTTTCCCTTGTGTCAGTCGTCTCACATCCGTACCTAGCATAGGTTGGGATGGGGAGCTGACGTGGTCCCCTGTCGGCCGGCAGAGAGTGCCGACCGGCAGAGGCCCTATCCTTTGAGTGCTGCCCGGTCCTTCCTTGGTCCCTCAACCGCTGCCGTCTGTAGTTTCAGTAAGCTGTGGTTAGGAAGCTTGACTTAGTGTCTCCCCTTCCTCTCGGCACTCTTTCGGGTGTCGGGCGCGGAGGTACATAGCCTCTTAGCCCGGCACCCATTCTGTTGTCTTCTCTTGTGTTGTCCTTGCCGTCCGCCGGCCTAGTGGCCGGCCGCCGGTAGGGGGGTGTTCGCTAGTTCTCTTGCTGTCGGTCGGCGGTGGTCTTATGCCTTGCTGGCCTTTGCTGGCCGGTCTCCTTGCTCACCTGCCGGCTGCTTTGAGTGGCGGCCGGCAGCCGGGCGCTACCTGGGGTGGATGCCAGCCGGCAGGGTTTACTCACCGCTGCCGGGCCGGCCTGCTACATCACTCGGTTGGCCGGCCACTAAGAGTGATGGCTGGCAGCTGGGTGCCAACCGGGTAGCTATGGATCGGCAACCACTACCGACCGGTTCAGGCATAGGAACTGGAGTTCTCCCCCGTCTGGGTGATCCTAAGTTGTATACTTGAGACCTACCCTTGGAAAAGGGGGTGGGGGTGCTGACCGGCAAGAGCCGGCCGGCACACCACCCTCATGTACTGTATCAGTTCTTCCCTGTTTAGTGTCTTCTACCAGGGGAGAACATGATGTAGTAGGTTACAACACTGTCTTTTCTAACTTACTTGTGTTGCCTTGTACAATCACTTGGTGTTGCCTTACAGGGATGAAAAGAGAACTCTTTTCATCTTTAGCCAGAATGGTAAAATCTTACCTTAGGTGTGAGCTACACCTAATTTCCCTCGGGAAATATGATCTTTGGTTATTCTAGCAAAGACTAACCATTTGATTTTAATGGCTGGTGGGCTTCCACAGGTGATTGTGGGGGATTCACAAGTATGCGTCTTTTCCTTATTCTTTGTGGTCTTGCACGACCCGTTGTTGTTGGCCTTACAGATAAGAAAGTGGGTTCTTTCTTGTCTACTATCCGGTATTTTAAAATCATTCCTTAGGGGGGGCTACACCTTCTTCCTTTGGAAATTTTCCATTGGTTAATCTGGCATAGATTAACTATACGATTTTATGATTTGGAAGGCTACAACAATCGGGTGTGCGGGAAATACAAGGATGTGTCTTTCCATTGTTATGCTACTGTGCATATCCAGTGATACGTAGTTCACTTGATACTCATGGAAATTTCTTCTCTTTACAGGAGGACCATCCGTAGTGCGGATGTATTTCTGCAACGTCCGCAGTAGGGCTTCTGCGGACATGGTTCTGAAGGAGACGTGTGGCATGCGCTGTCTCCACGGATGTTCTCCGGTATTGGGTTCCCCAGGTATGTTTCATATGCACTAACCTATCTATTGAGGTTTTTTCTTTTCGCTTCGCTCAAAATCCGTTTTCGTCTCCCCTACAACGGTGGATTCAAGGGATATAGCTAGGGAGAAGCTTCGTACCTGGGTGAGGGGCTTTCAGAAGATTACCTCTGGACCTTATCTTCCAAATGAGAAGATGAGGGCTTTCTTTTTCTAGGGCATCAACTGTTACAGTGATTCCCCAACCTCAAGAGGAGGTCCCTTTATTTCAGATCCCGTGGATGCTGAAGTCACGGTCGCCTTGCTTAGCATCCAGTTGGACGACAGGATGCCAGACGTGTCCGAACGTCTGGAGGAAGACCTCCTGGCAGAAGGCCAGGATGAAGTTCGAGCTCCGGACAAGGTAGCGGAAGAGGCCGAGAGAGGTCGGCTGCTCCGGTTCAGGTCCTTCAACCTGCTCCCTCAACATCATCTGCTCTCGCAGTAGAGCAGGCCCTCCCTCCATTGTTGGCTTGATCCAACAAAGGCAGAGGGAGAAGAATGGGAAGGCAGCTGCATTGTAACTGCAGGGGCACATCCGGACTGCTAGGTCCGGTGGAAGGAGGTACCAGCTTCAAAGGAAGAGACAGAGCCGAAGGAGGTCGTAGTGATAGACCATGCTAGGCTCATGCCTTGCTTTCTTCTTCGATGAAAGATAGGGGCTTCATGAACTCAAAGGTAGCTGTATTTGAGTAAGAGGCTCCCTTCCTTTGTGTCCTCTCCTGCCACAGCCTTCTCCCTTTTTCGCTGAAAGGGTTTGCGGCGGTTTTGAAAACAGTCGGGGCTGGCAAGCCTTTCCCCTCCCTGCTGGAGTGTAAACCCTTGTTGCTGGCCTTTAGAAAGGAAGATTTAGTAAGCAAAACAAGGACTGGAAGGACGTCCATCTTACCTTCTCAGTCCAGATGTGGGAGGCGGATTTTGCCGGATGCCGGTTCGGCGAGATCCTCTCTAAGCTGTCTGGCTTTCTTTTGCGGAGAGAACTCTTGACAAAAGAAAGACTGGCTGCCTCTTTGTCTCTTCAGTCCACGTTTGAGATGATGACAAGTGATCCCAGGGTCCATGAAACGTTCATGGTTGTGATCAAGACTCATCTGGCCACTGTGACGAAGGATCTCTACAGCTCCGTCAGGGCGAAGAGAACCTGTAGGGAATTCGTGTTCGCCCGGGCTACGATGAGGCACGAGCCAAGGAAACTAATCTCCTCCAACAGTTGGGACAAAGACCTTTTCCCTAGTGAGTCGGTCAAAAAGGTTGATAGGGCCACCATGGACGATAGAAATCTTCTCCAGGAGTGGGGCCTGTCTACCAAGAGAAATTCTTCCCCGGATGGGGTCCCCAACCTTGGAGGAAGACTAAAAGGATTAGGATACTTTCTCGGCCAGCTAAGTCAAGTAGACATCAGCAGCAACAGCATTTGCTGATGCCCTCAGTGCCCCAGATGGTGGCAAAAAACCCCGACCACACTTCAGTGGGTTCCCCAATTCGTGTCGACACAGTCTCCGGCATTCAACCCATCGTTCGAAGGTCAGTCAACTGCCTGTCGAACAAGCCTAGAGGAGCAGCCAGAATTTCGTCTAGGCGCCCCTCAGGAGAAGGGGTTTCATGGGTGGTCGCGGTCAGAGAGGCAAGACCTCAGGACAACAGTCCGAGCGAGATGATATTGGTAGAAGGGCAGTCTCCAACGCTTTTGGGATCGGTGGACCTTCGATCCCTGGGTCCACAGCCTACTCAAGAAGGGACTGGGCTGGAGCTGGTACAGCACTCCATCCCCATACCCTCGGCGTTTTTCCGATACTCCACCCCCGTTCTGGAGGAGTTCATTCATGAACTGTTAGAGGAAAAGTGATCCGAAGGGTAAAGTCCATCTAATTCCAAGGGAGGCTGTTTTGTGTTCCCAAGAAAGACTCGGAAAACTCGGAGTCATTCTGGACTTGTCGCCACTTACAAGTTCATAGCGAACTACTGTTTCAAGATGCTAACAATACAACACATAAGGACCTTACCTGCCCAAGAGGGCATTTACCGCCTCCATAGTTTTGTCAGACGCCTATCGGCACGTTCCAATCTATTGTCGATTCCCCTCCTACCTAAGGTTAAGGCTACAACGAAGACTATACGTCTTCAAAGCCATGCCTCTCGGGCTTAAAATAGCCCCCAAGGATTTTCACGATGCTTGCGAACGTAGTTCTCAGTCAATTACGCCTAAAGGGAATTCAGGTAGTAGCCTACCTGGATTTTTGGCTGGTGTGGGCAGCACCCAGGACAGAATGCTTGCAAGCTTCCCTGTATGTGATCCATTTCCTAGATTATCTAGGCTTCAAGATCAACAGGAAAAGTCTCAACTTCCTCCATCTCTAAGTTCCGGTGGGTGTGAATCCACTGGGACCTAATGTCCACACCGTTTTCTCCGTCATGGCGGAGAAAAGAAAGGAGATAGCTGGTTCTGTCAAGAGACTTCTAGATTCCGTATGGATATCAGATGCGAACTGGAGAGTGTACTGGGGTCCTCTCCAGTTTTCTTCGGTGACAGACCCGGTGCTAAGAGCACAGCTAAAGGATGCAACCGGAGATTGGAGTAGTTATGCAATCAGATGCGCGAAGAGATCTGAGAAGACCAGTTCCGCTTCGTCGAAATACTCTTCTCAGGCCTTGGTCCCAAGCCAGACTCCTTAGGAAGTCGGTTCTTCTTCATCCACCTCCCCCGTCGGTGACGAGTCACTCAGACGCCTCGAAGGAGGGATGGGGAGTTCACTCTCATCAGAAAAAGGCCCAAAGGTCTTGGTCCAGTCTATTCAAGACCTCTCACAGTCATTTTTGAGAGACTATGACAGTCCTTCTTTCCTTAAAGAAAGTCTCCCCGCATCGCTCGATCCACATTAGGTTGGTGCTGGACAGCGGGGGAGTTGTGAGATGCTTGAATCGACAAGGATCAGGGTCGCCACCTCTCAACCAGGTGATGTTGGCATCTTCCGATTTGGGGGAAGAAGAAATGGTACCTGTCAGCAGTTCACCTTTAAGGAGTCCGCAATGTGACAGCGGACGCTCTATCCAGGTTCACACCGATAGAGTCGGAATGGTTCCTAGACGCAGGACCATTCTCCTTCATTCTGAGTCAAGTCCCAGAACTGCGGCTAGACCTCTTTGCGACGAAAGACAACAAGAAGTTGCCCCTGTTTGTGTCCCCGTACGAGGACCCCTTGGCGGAAGCAGTGGACGCGATGTCCCCTCGACTGGAACAGATGGTTCAGGATTTATCTGTTCCCCTCCTTACAACCTTCTGTTGAGGGGCCTCAACAAACTGAGATCATTTAAGGGAGTAGCGGCAGTAGTGGCCCACAAGTGGCCGAACAGTGTGGGGTTCCCTCTGGCATTGGAACTACGATTGGAGTTTCGACCGCTACCAGATCCAGTTCTGACCCAGTGAGTCCAGAAGTCATTTGTCTGCGCTTCATCACAGAAAACCCGGACCCAGCAGCTCATGATTTCTTTCCTTAACAGGTGAGAAAGTGTTTCGGGATTTCGAAAGCCAGCATGGACTTCCTAGAGGATTATAAGTGCAAACCTTTTATAAGGCAATATGAGTCATCTTGGAGAGAATGTGTAGCCCTTGTCAGACGAAGATTCCGCAGGAGATCACGACGGACTTCTGCTTGTCTTTCTTCATCCATCACCATGGTTATGGATCGGTAACTAACACGATTTTATCATGTAGGCCTGCTTTGACAAGACCCATTCTATATGCCTTCCAGGTCGACCTCGCTAACGAGATCTCTTATAAAAGTTCCGAAAGCCTGCGCTAGGCTCAGACCTTTAGCACCTCCAAAGCCCAATTCATGGTCTTTAGAAAAGTTCTTCATGTTGCTTCGCTGTTGAACAATAAGGAGTGTGCGTTAAAGGATTTGACCCATAAGTTATCCTCCCTTTTGCACTCGCGTCCGGGGCCAGGGTTAGTGAGATCATACCCCTCTCGAGAGAGGAAGGTCATGTTCAGTTCCTGGATGGGTGAACTGAACCTATTTCCGGATCCTACGTTTCTCACCAAGACCGAGTTACCCACCATCAGGTGGGGTCCCTGAAGAATCTGCCCTCTGAAAGAAGATGCATCTCTATGTCCAGTAGAATGCCTAAAGGTCTATCTTCGTAGAACTTCAGACTTCAAGGATGGCCATCTGGCCAGGCGAGAAACGTCAGGCTCAAAATTTATTACTGAAACAACTCAGGGCGAAAATCACATATATTATTCGCAGAGCGGATCCTGACTGTTCACCCACAGGTCACGATCCGAGGAAAGTTGCTTCATCCTTAAACTTCTTTAGTTAGTAGGGATTTTGGACATCTTCGTTCGTACACTGGCTGGAAGTCTTCCAGAGTGTTCTTTCGTCACTATGCGAAGCAAGTGCAGCAACTAAGAGGTTCTGTGGTGGCAGTAGGTTGCGTCGTTAACCCTGCTGTTTAACTCTGCGAGGAACAGTAGCTTAATTGGGACAATTAATTCCAGGGTGAGTATGTAGTCACATGTTGTACTACAAACTATGTGAGGGTACTGGGTGACCCACGTTCACTGTTCCACTTTCAAAGGTGAACCCAGCATAAGTGCAAACATGTGTGCCGAGCGTTTCTAACGCTAATGTGACTGATTAGTAAAACAGACTTTTGACTTTGATACTTTGGTATCTTAAAAGTGGCTCCAATGTTTTTTCTTTCAGACAAACAAGTTTCTGTTTACTATCATAC
Source organism: Palaemon carinicauda (assembly GCF_036898095.1). NCBI lineage: Eukaryota > Metazoa > Arthropoda > Malacostraca > Decapoda > Palaemonidae > Palaemon > Palaemon carinicauda. The sequence goes on from NC_090746.1 coordinate 12,920,161, forward strand.
TTATGCTTAAAGTTTTAGTTATCCTCCTCTTATATATAGATATATATATATATATATGAGTGTGGTTAACCTGTTTGTTTATTGTCTGTCAATAAACTGGTTCTTGAGAACCTTGCGTCTCCTTCACCTGTGAGCATTCATTCTATGTATATTTACCCGGGGATAATTCTAATAGAATGTTCCCTTATGCAAGCTAATACTGCATTGGTTTATGCTTCCCCTTAGCTGGAGGACTCCATCCCATAAAGGGATGGTGACGGATTTACGAGTTTCCTCCTAAGCGGATATGAACCTTTGCCCAATACGTGTTTTGAGCGGAGGACTGGTCGATATTTCATATTGACACAGTGATTCTTTTCGAACTTCGCTTACCCAGTATGGGGTGAGACCACTATACTTGCTTGCCTGGGGTTCATACTTAGATATATGTACTCTTCGAGACTTTCCCAGAGTCCTAGTAAGACTCTTCCCTGTTGGGGGCAGGAAGCTCTATCATGGTTTATGATTAGTTGAAAAGATGTATGACGGTAACATCTTAGGTCTCTAGGTCGCGTCGACTGGGGGAAATACTTCTGAGGAGTACGGCACATTTTGAGAATCCACAGATACAGTAATGCTCTGGTATACTTCCATCAGGACGACATGGCTTGAGCCCAAAAAAACGGATTTTGAGCGAAGCGAAAAATCTATTTTTGGGTAAGATAGCCATGTCGTCCTGATGGACCCGCCCTTCCCTTTCAATGAAAGGGCCGTAGGACCCCTCCCTACATACAGTATCTGTAGCACCTCGTGTTTCGCTACAAGGAATGCAGATGGCGCCAGAATCGGCGCAGGGCACGCTTACGAAACGGGAGAAGAGAGGGCCTTACGAACGGCTCTCCCCTTTTTCTTTCTCGTTTTCGTTTTCTTGCCATTTGACCCCTACGAAGTGTTAACTCTATTCGGGGTAAAGATTGCTATGAGGCGTGTCAAGAATACGTCCACTGATATTTACGATATCCC